>NC_051233.1:19049238-19349238 GCF_015220715.1 Pygocentrus nattereri
AGACATCTCAACAACAAAAATATAACAATTTTCTTCAGTCACTTCCTGTGACTTTCACGTCCCTTGCATGTGAATTATCTTATACCTAATCTCCTTCAGAATGTCTCCAGAACAAATGAGTAACTTGCACTTAAAGGGCTCCTGGACTGGAGATTAGAAAAATGAAAGGTTTGAACTAGTACTGTACATCAGTAATAATGCTAAAACTGAAAAGCAACATTACGATGTGTCAGTATCACGATTTAGACGATTTACTATCTAGTGGCAGGAATCTATAAACAGTTTTTACAGGGATTTTTTTTACTGTATAATTCCTTTTGTCTTTCTTCATTATTACTGTATCATGTGGCAAACTGGAAAAAAAATAAGAACAATCTTTCTGTGTGTCCAAACATTTGAGTGGTACTCTATTACCACTATGTACTGATCACAAACAACACCACCACCACAAACATTTAACAGACACATGTTTGCTAATGCAGTTCCCATACACTCAGCTCCTCAGTGACTCCTGATCCTCTCCAATGAAATGAACACACACATTTCATAGAAGAAATCTCCAGTAGCACTACAGACCATTTTTAAATTCCGGAGGTTGACAAGACGCAGTGAATGATATGGGTATTATCAAGGAGACATGCTTGGGCTCCATTCACAAGGCAGCTAATTTTTTGTTAAATTACATTCTGTTTTTGCACAACAGACCAGTACAGTACAATGGTGATTTAAATAGTATACGTGAATAATGCAAAACGTAAAACAGAAATAGCAAATATTACTTATAAGATATATCCCCATACTATCTTAAATTTAACTCAGATTTGGGCCTGAATGAATGCAGCCCCTTCAAAGTAAGTTAGTGAAGCAAATGAAGTGCAACAGTAAGGAATAAAAGTGCAGAATAATAAGCTGATTAAAAACTATAAAGGACAGATAAAACGCACAAAGCAGCTGTGTTCAGAATTGTTCCCTACTACAGAAATAGCACAGTAGTATGAAGATTTCATGGCCAATATCGATTTCAAGAAACTTAAAACCCATACAACCAATAATATGGACCAATATAATTTTATATTTATGTTTTAATGTTATATTCTATTAGCATTAGATAAACAGTGCTTTACTGATTGATATGTCTCTGATTTCTGAAACTCAAATAAATTCCAGAAACCACAAAGTCTTAAAATTTACAAGTACTGTGGTGCTGGGAGCTACTCAGAAATCTTTGCACTCTGGCTTGTTAATTAGCTTTTATTTCACTTATTTTTATTTAGTTGTCTAACAAGTAAAAAAACTGTAATAATTGTGATGATATTTTGTGTTCAGATTTACTGTCAACATCATATATCCGTTTTAAGATATTTTGGTAATTAAGGATTTTTAAAAATGACACACTGGACTAGTATTTCATTGTTCAACTACATTCCTCTAATTCAGTAGTTCCCAACTGTCATCCTAGGGTACCCGTACCCCTGCCCTGAACATTTTAATGCATTTCCTGCTTCCAAAAAACTTGATCTCACTAATCATTAACAAACTCTTGATGACTAAGTTGGTGTGTTGAGAGGAAGGAAAAAAACTCAAATGTGCAGGGCATGGGATACTCCAGGACCAGGGCTGGGAAGCTGTGTTATCATTTATTTTAGGGCTATGAAGTCTAAATGATCACTGTAGACATATAGACAACTATCATCTCATTAAAACTCAACAGAATTAGCAAAGCCCTAATGCACTGAGCTTTTATAGTATAGTATAGAATAGTAAATAAATTAACAAGTGAACCACTCTGAACACAATGCGCTCACATGTCCAATTGGTGATTTTAATGAGAGAAGCATGAAAAAACACAAATACCTAATAACAACGAAGCGTTTTCAAGTGCCCAGTAAAAATGTGCAGATACCTGGCACCTGGCAACAAATAGCACCTGGAGCTCTAAGCTCTTTTTTGCAGTATAAAAACATACAAGCATGTAATATCCACTAAAACACAAAAACATTTGTCTAAGTTAGTTAGTTTGAACAAGAGTTCTATAATAATATAGATAGATAGATATAGATAGATAGATAGATTCAACTTTATTGTCATTACTCAGTATAAGTACATGGCAACGAAATGCAGTTAGCATCTACCAGAAGTGCAAATAGTAGCAAATAGTGCAAAAAGAGAGTGTGCAAGTGTGCAATAAATAGGCATAGTGCAACATTACAGTATATAGAATAAATTACTTATAGATATGCAAAAAAATAGATTATAGATGTGTAGATATATACATGAACATGTTGGAGATGTACACTGTATAGAATAACTGTTGCGATGTGTTATTTACATGGCAGTAGAATGTTACATTTGTGCAGTGGTAATAATGATGAATAAAATAAAATAAAACAACAGCTCTGATTGGTGAGTGTAGTTTGTTGATATAGTTTTATGCAAAAGTTATAATACCCCTATTCCCTAATAAACGCCTAGTAATACCCCTGGTCAAATTACGTTTTGTTGATTTTCGAAGTGAAAGTAAGTTAAAACATCTTTTACAGAGATTAAACCTAAATATAGCACTTTACATCACATTTTAGCGCACCACTACTGTGTGTTTGTTGAGTTTAACATATTGGGAGAAAAAATAAAAGTAAAAAAATATAAGACATATCTTTTTAACCCAATATATTAAATTTAGCAAACACTAATAATTTTGTTCTACATAGAAGACATGTGCTTATTTTCTCTCCGAAAATTTGCAAAACATGCAATCTGACCAGGGATGCCCAAACATTTACACACAACTGTAACAAGAATAATAATAATTAGAAATATTCAGACACATTTTAAAACCTTTTATTCACAACTGATGTTCTGTACTGTTCTGTTGGGTGACTGTTCATATATTGAGAATAAAGGGTTCATAATTACAAAGAAACACTTTCATGTCTAGCTCTTTGCATGAAACAGTGAATACTGATGTGATTCCATCCATAGTAGAGCATTTTCACACACTGGTTTGTTTTCTTTATCTAACTTTATCTTCTTACCGGTCCAAACAGTTCTAACAAATAATATAATTTAGCCTGTTTACTATAGTACCCAATGCTTTTCCTTAGCATTCTCACTATTAATACTAGTGCTGGGCGATACCACTAAATTAAATGTTGTAACATATGTAAGATATCACATGGTATGTTAGCTTGCATTAAAAAATTTAATAAACACACCCTTCCAGAGTGCTGCTACTCGATGCTACAAGTTTCACTGGACTAATTTGTGATGATATGCGTCTTATTAAACCAAAGGAAACCTGACGATATTGTAAACATTAACCAGAAAAAAGGTACATTTCCAAAAAAGGAATGTAAAGTATTGTAATGAGAAAACACTGATGAACGCCAACATGAAAACAAAATAAAATCATGAACAATAATTCATTAACATTAACTAACATTTATTTAGTGATGCATTCCTTCCAATTATTTATAATTATATAAACTTGTGAAGCTGCACAGGATTAATCTATTTAAACTATTTTCTATATTTATCGCCACAACACTGCTTTTAAATGATTGAAAATACAGATTCCAGACTTTAAAATATTAAAAATCAATACTGTTGTGTCACAAAAGCTCCAGTGTATAGATTTAGATGATCCATCGCCCAACACAAATAAGCACTATGTAAATCAGACATGGTGCAACATAATTTTTGAGTACAATAACATTTTAACATTTGTGCTCTGTGACTAAAGACTCTTCATTTCTGTAGGAGCCACAAATTCTTCTGAAAGAACCGTATCTCTAAATGCTCTGATAAACCCAACCCTGGCTTTATACAGCAGCTGAGGGACGACTCACGTGTCCTTGCGCAGACGCAGGTGCTCGAAGGTCAGCAGGCCACGCGAGTTGAGGGACAGCAGCACTGTGGGGCCCTCCACAATGTCTAGGCGAAAAGGCCGCGCACTGACGATCACCCTCTGTTCATCAACCCCCAGAGAGAGCACCAGACCGTTCTCATCCTGAGCCACCAATGTCATTCTGACAACACAGAGCACAACTCAACCACTGGGTCACACTGCAAGACAAGGTTATCAATTCCAATTTACAGCTCACATGAGATTTTTTGAGTGAAGGAGAGAGTAGCAATAGCATTTAATAGCAATTAATAGCAAACTGGCATAAAGTTAGGTAGCTACTATACGTAACTAGCAATGCTGTTCTGACTGAATTTGCTTTCTCTTATTTCAAAAGAATGCCTAATTACAGTTACACAACTGACACATCTAATATTTACTAATGAGTAAATACAGATGAGAACTGAAAAACATTTTTTAAAAATGAGGAGGAGACTCGTAGCTCACAGAGAAGCACTTTGCTGTCATTTAGCTAGCCTAAACCTTACTGAAATACAGTCCAAAGGAAGGCTTAGAGAAGCACAACATTTTTCAGCAGTCAATATTAGAGCAAAAGACATTCCTTGACTCATTGTCTTCTCCTGCCGTCACTCATGTCTTACAAATTACAGTATTTCTACTATCAGTCATAGATGGAAAATGACGGTAGAAGGTAAACATAGAAGACATAGAAGACGGTAGACATAGAAGGTAAAAGGCAGCAGAATCTTAACTGAGATGAGAGCACACAGTTAATAAAAATCACTGAATGGGTATATTTGGATGGGATTAGGATTACTAATAAACATCTCTAAAAATTAGATCACCCTTATGTACAACTAATCTTGTTCGAATAGGGCTTTGGTGCTATTAATAACTGCGTGTAACTAACACACCTACATAGTGTTGTAAATGAAAAAAGAACTACGTATTTGTTATGGCTGACTGCAATCACCCTTATGAATATTATGAATTTTGCAAACTACTATCAAAACTACGGTCTACTTCCGTGACCACCCCCTACTGAACATCACTGGCTCTGCGGTGAAAATCATCTAGAGCACCAAGTTCCTCAGTGTCCACATAACAGAGAACCTCATCTGGTCCCTCAACACCAACTCCATAGCCAAAAGAGTCCAGCAGCACCTCTACTTCCTGCAGAGACTGAAGAAAGCTCATCTACCCCCTACCATCCTCAACATGTTCCACAGGGGGACGGTGGAGAGAATTTTGAGCAGTTGCATCATCACCTGGTTTGCACTGCCTCCAACTGCAAGACCCTACAGCAAATAGTCTGGACAGCTGAGAAGATCATTGGGATCTCTCTCCCATCCATCACAGACATTTACACCACAAGGTGCATCCGCAAAGCCACCAGCATTGTGGATAACCCCATCCATCCATCCCTCCCTGTTGCTGTCTGGTACCGGAGCACCCATGTCATCACTTCCAGACTCCACAACAGCTTTGATCCTCAAGCAATCAGATCACATACACACACACACACACCTTTAGATGCTGTACTTATCTGGAACACTGCTGCTAACATGGTGCTTACACTATGTTTATTCAAGTACTGTGTACATCCTACCTCAGTAAATGCTGTGCACACGTATGTTATAATCTGACTGCACAACATATATCACAAAATATCTTTGCACCTTATTCTCACTACTTCACGCTCAGAAATGATTGCTGTGTCTGCACTGCACTGTCTTGTCTGTTTACTGTGTCTGTCTGTTTTAACATATTTACTGTATTGTTTCTAGTTTAATGTGAACGTAATTTCGTAATGGAATGTAATGAACGTAATTTCGCTCCACTGTGTACATTGTGGATTGTGGACACAATTGTACATAGATGGAATGACAATAAAAGCCTCTTGACATGACTTGACTTTAGAGTTGGTGTCTTCCCTGCACCCTACTCCCTGCCTCAGCACCAAAATATCTACCAAATCTGTGGGAAACACTGCAGCTGTTAATACCCTCACAAACGGAGTGAACTGAACATTGTCATAATGTAACAGGCACTCAGTTCTCTCTCTCTTTAATGCATGACTGATTATGATCGGTATTTGACTCACTCAGTCTGCATCAACTGTTGCATCACATTTCACAGAGTTTGGGCTTGTGGGAGTCCTGCAAACTGTGCTTTAGGCCTCAGGGACAACATCCCAAGACTCTAGTCCAAGCTTAATGTGTTTGTGACTAGCCGTTCATTTTGAATCATGAGTAATAGGGCCTGAGTACCAGACATTACGTTTTCAGGCTATGCTAGATTGCTGGGTCCTCATTTGTTGGTGCCAAAATGAGAAAGGCTTTAGTCCAGGGAGTTTCCTGCTACAAGTGGTATAAAGCAGTTTCTTAGGGTCCCCAAGCCACAAGGTGCCCTACATGTATGTAGATATTTTTGTCAGTCATAATATTTATGGAAAATATATAATGAAGATAATGTTGATGGCTTAATTTACATATTTTAGTTTTATTTTATTATGTATTTTATTATAATGTTAGTTGTTTAAAGATCTCCATTATATATCAGTTAATAGCAGATAATGTTTCATTTTGTTGGCATTTCAGATTAAAACTAATTACATATTGAAGGACTCAAAACCATTTTTCCTTCACTTTATGAAAAAAAAAGCTTGATGTAGTAAAATTTCAAAACATACAGTCAACTCACCAGGCTATATAGTTTAAGCTGAAAAAACAGCCCGTTTGGTATGCAGCATTTTTCGTGATGTCACAAAATAAATTTAGGCAAGTATATTTACATATAGCTGAAATAAACCTAGACCTCCATGTTTAATACTTTTTAGGAAAGCCTTATCTGTAATCTACCTCCACTACTATTCATTTTACTATCCTTTAAAATATACAATATTCAGTTTTATGTACTTGGTCTATGGTATAGAGTGGACTCACGGTTCAGTGGGTGGGTCAGTGATGAGGACGTCAGGGACCTCGTATCGAGGTTTGAGAGGCTTCAGCTCATTTATTTTAACACGCGTCATATTGCCGTGGAGTCTGTAGAGCTCCAGCAGCAGACGCACCTACACACACACACACACACACACACACAGAGAGGCCAGATTATTTATGTACTTGCAATACGTTTTTACAACAGGAAACAGAAATGTGAAATGAAAGTGTGTTCACTCTCTGACCTTGTTATTGTCATTGATGAGCTGCAGGGTGATCCTGGAGTCACTGAGCTCCAGAGTATCCAGCAGAGCTCTGTATGGAGACTGACCCGGCTTCAGTTCCCTTTGACGCCTGAACAAACACAAACACACTCCCAAGAATATAAAACTAATTCATCTAGAAATAAACCATTTGACAGACATAATATCATCTTCCTGGTGAGCACATAGCACTGCATACAAAAGTTTGAATGCTCCTGGTCAAATACACGTTATGACGAGTTTCTCAATGAAAACAAGTTAACAAATTAACAAAAGCTACAGAGAACAAACTTTATACCAAATATCCCCCTCCACCAATATGTTAAATTTAGCAAATAAATAGTAATTATGCAATAAATGTTCAGACGTATGTTCTCTGTGGACTACATGCATTTATTGTCATGTAAAAAACAAAACAAAAAAAAAAATCAACAAAACATGTCATATGACCAGCACCACCCAGATTTTCGCATGTGGTTGTAAATGATACCACCTTGTACACCTGGGAGAACTTTCTTACAGAAATACAGGGTGTCGTCAAAAATCAATGAAAAAAGTGGCTGTATTTTCTGCAAAGTGTCGTTTTCTCTGTCATACTGTACTCACTTGCAGAAGGAGCTCTGCTCGCATGTTTTGAAGTTGCTGCGATCCACAGCTTCTGCACCGAGACAAAGAAAAAGCAGTGCAACCAGCAATGGCACCATCCTGCAAAAGAAAACAGTGCTAGGTAAGAAACTCCTGCTTTTAGCTCTAGGCTAAATGAGCATTCCTAAAGCTAGTGTATGTTACGCAGTTTTCTGAAGTGCAGCACTGCACCCCTCAACCTAATCACTTTGAAAAAAGTCATGATTTCTTTTTTCGTTTTCCGCCAAACATGAGTCCTCTCACTACAATACCCAGCATGCAGTTTTATATAAACAGATCAGCCACACCATTAAAATCACCTTGTTTCTACACTCATTTGGCATTTATCACCACTGCTTAACATATAGGTGCACTTTGTAAGTTTACAATTACAGACTGTAGTTCATCTGTTTCTCTGCATACTTTGTTAGCCTCCTTTTATCCTGTTCTTCCATAGTCAGGACCCCGACAGAACCACCACAGAGCAGCTATTATTGACATGGTGGTGGTGTGTTAGTGTGTGTGTTGCACTGGTACAAGCGGATCAGACACAGCAGTCCTGCTAGTTTTTAAACCCTGTGTCTACTCACTGTCCATTCTATCAGACACTGCTATGTTGTTGATTCACCTCAGTGGTCACAGGATGCTGCCCACAGGATGCTACTGGCGGGATTATTTTGGTTGGTGGACTATTCTCAGTCCAGCAGTGACACTGTGGTGTTTATTAACTCCGGTAGCACTGCTGTGTCTGATCCACTCAGACCAGCACAATGCACACTTGCCAGCACCATGTCAGTGTCATTACAAATGAGAATGATCCACCAGCCTAATAATACCTGCTCTGTGGAGGTCCTGATCATCGAAGAATGGGGTGAAAGGGGACTAACAAAAAATGCAGAGAAAGAGATGGACTACACTTTTGTAATTTTAGGAGCTGATAAAATAATGCTGTTTAAATTTCAGCCAGTTTACAGCCCACCCTGAAGCATGTGAGGTCTTTCAAAATTTACTTCCAACTTCTAGATGCATCATCAGAAAACGCGACTACACAAGTTCGCCTAGCAGTGGTAACACTTTTTAAATTTTAACCGGAGTGTCCTTTTAACCTTTGCGACTTGACTGCTGCTTTTACAGAGTCGATCACTGCACACAGCCTTGCACGTCTAAAGGAGGTGCGGCGAAACGAAATGCTGACCAACTCCGAGAAATAGATCCGCTGTCATCGCTCCTCTGTATGAATATGTTAATAATATTAACGTTAGCTAATATTATGCTTTAATATACGACGTTCACCGTTAGACATTCATATGACGGTAGTTTAAATATCGTGTTGAGTAATGAAAGAAAACACACCACCAGCAAAGCTAACCTAGTTTGCTTAACCTCCAGTGAAGGGGCTGATTAAAGGGCAAAGACATTGAGAACTGCGCAGCTTAAAGAAATCCCATATGAATGAACAAGGCAGCTAACCAACCTAAAGCCTTCCTCTCCAGCCTCTCCTGAATTTCTCTCCACTCAGTTACCAGAAACACCGCGTTATCGTTTAACGTTAACGTTATCCGGACGCTACACGAGGACCACGACTACGTTAGCTGATAAACGAAACGAGGCTGCATTCCAAAGGCTGCGTTTCATTTATATTTTAATTCAATACAGTCTACATATATAATCCTATTATCCAAGCTGACAACTGCAGTACCTGTCAACAGAAGGCGCCATGTTTGCGGCTATGAACTTCGCCCCTCCGCCTTTGTCGTGTGTTATCCGAAATCCCTCCTTCACACAGAGCTACAACAGCTAGCGGCACGTGTTCCTCTGCTTTTTTTACCGTGTAAAAATATGAGCACATTTACGGTGCTATTTTCAAAGTAAAATTCGTGGAGACGTTTATTTTTATAATTATTGTGCTAAATCGTTTTTGAGCTGCTTTATTGAACAGTGTGTAATAGTATGCAAAAGATGGTAATTTTAACAACAGAAGAGTTATAAATGAATATTATATCTATTTATAGGTGGTACGGTATTAATTGGTAACAGACTCTTTAAATGGTTTAAATTGAGGTGTAAAAATACATTTCAGGGTCTTTTGAATGAAAATGGGAGGGTTCTTTTTGAAATTTTATAAACGTAAACAGAATTTTCACAAAAATAACTGACACGATCTCTTCTTCTCCAGTACATGCACAAAAAGCCGAAGTCTCTCTTAAATTAATTCCTTTCTAAAAAAAAAAAAATTATAATAATAAAAATAAATTCCATAATTTTTCACTCCATGATTATATGCCGAGATCAAAAATGACGTAGCCTGGTGTTGCCAGGAGTCCTTCGATGATTGGTTGTTTCGTACTGGGCACTGATGACGACAGCGCTCATATAAAAACGAAGGGAAGCATTCGGCTGGTTCTCTTTGGCGGCGGCGAGGCAGCGGGACATTTAGGAGTGGTGCTGAATTTTGTTTGCGTAAGTCTGTTTCTTAATGAGCTGTTTAGTATCTTCTTTTATACCAGTTGTTTAGGTATGCACTTCACTGAGAGAGGGTGGTGTTTGTAGTGTGTAGTTAGTGAAGTTTATGTGACGTCCCGGCATTAGTGGCGATAGACGCCATTTTGTACCTTCGATGGTGTAGTGGTTCCTTTCGTCTGCATTTGGGCCTGAGGCACCAGAATGTAGCCGCTGCGCCATTTAACGTGCGACGGGGTGGCGAATAGGAAGCTAACTTCGGCCACGTATTTTGAGTTTAGTGTGAAACTTAAGTGAAGGCCCTTCTCTTTAGTCCAGCTGTACTAGGGAAACCTCCTTTCTTGGCATGCACGGAGGTCCTCAGTGCTCGTGTGTGTATGTGATGGAGGGATATAAGTGCCAGTGTTATGTCTTCGGTACCAGCCTGTTCCCATCAGCTGGTCCTATCCTCAATCACTGGTACATTGCTTTCAGCTAATCTAGCCACAGCTACAGGGGTCTAACTTAAACGATTGAATAGCCAGTTAGATTAACTGTTGCCGATAAGCCCGTGTTCAAGCCGAGCACATGCCATACAGTCCCGTGTAGCCGTTTTGAGTTAACCGACGTTCCCTGTCCCCTTGTTATAGGTGCGGAGGTCTTCGCAGCACGGATGCAGAAAACGGTGAGTAACTTTTTTTGGGGGGGTTTGTTCCGCGACTACGGGATCTTGGACGTATATTTATTGAGTACATTTTTTCATACAGTGGCTACTAAATGTAAAGTCCGTTTATGGTGTCACAACCGTGATTGAAATCTCTAGATGCTTAAATTGGTTTACTTTTTAACTTACAACGGCGTGTTCTGACTTGAACGTTAAATCCCAGACTTCTAAAGCCTGAATTTCAGCATAATCAGTGGCATGTACAGAAATAGCTTATGATATTGTAGATGCTTTTAATTCAAATCTTTAAAATGTAGTTAAATGCCGTTTTGTGCAGCTCACGTGTTGCAGACTTTTTGAGCTTAATTTTCTGAACATTAGGTCGGCGCGCGTGCCCGTAGTTGCAGAAATGCCCATATATGTAGCCTCACTGACCATGCTGGCTATAAAGGCAAGCCTCCTCATATTGGCACACATGGGGTGTACTATGCCCATGTGTGTAATCTCTGGAGGAACAATATCTTGTCAAAATGTAGCTGGCGTCAGGAATTGGTTTCTTTATGCTAGCTGCTGTGTTGAGACAGCCTCGCCGATGTTTGCTTTAGCAACTTATGAAGCGGAGTTGCTACTGGGGTCCTGACCATTTCTTTTATTTACAGGTACGCTTCAGCTTGATGGGTATGCAGAACATGGGTTCCTCTCATCTTCCCTGTGGATTGTAAGAGTAGTGTGGAACTAGAGCAGTGGATCACAATCCTGCTCAGTTAAAGGGAAATTCCACTTTTTGTGTTAGATGTCAAGTTGTTCAGAGTGGCTCATTGCACATGTAGTAAAATCTTTCTAGAAGAGGTGAGTGACATTCATTCAAGTTAACACTTAGTTATACATGGTAGTCAGAACAAATTTGAGTATGAAGATACCAGCTGTTTATGCTGCCAAATAGTTCCTGCTTAAAATACAGGTCACTTTGGTTACTCTCCCTCTATTCAAGTGAATAAATTGTGGTAGAATGGAGTGGTGCTGGATTAACAGCCTCTTATTTGGATTTGAGTAAACTGTTGTTGGGTGTTTGTCAGTGTACTTGTGCAAGTCTGATTGTCTTGGGTACATTGAATAAAGGTCTGATCTTCCTTGTACATTTGTCTTGTTCTTTGTCTTGACATGTGTAGCAACTATAAAACGCTTGGTCTAAACTTTCAATCCAATAGCACTAGATTCATAATGCTTGAAATGCTTTTTAATGATTGTAATGAAATGTATTTGACTTTTTGTATTCCATGTAATTGGATGAATTATGGTTGTTGGTTAGTGTAGGGGTAGACTGGGGTTCAATCCCCACCAGGGCAAGCACCCTACACTATACCATTAAGAGTCCTTGGGCAAGACTCCTAACACCACCTTGGCCTACCTGTGTAAAATGTTCAAATAGTAAGTCACTTACATTTAAGTTGGAGGGTTCTGATGAACAGTTCTGTATTCAGTGCTTCAATGGAAGCAAGTAAGATGTGCCCAGAAAAATGTAATGCTTGCGCATGGCTGATCTTCAGTTCTTCCAAAAGATTAAGTAGTTTTATTGTTAATTGGGTTTAGAGGTAAGGTCAAATAAATGAGGTGGCTTTTAAAGTACACTTAAGTAATGTTTTAGTTTACATGGTTTTCCTTTTTGTGCCCAAAAGTGATTCTACTGTAGTCATTTCAGTGTAACCAGTTAGTTCATAGGCATGGAATGTTTCTATTTTACTATTGCTCTTCATAAGTGAGCTTTTGTGAATATTTCAAGAATATATCTTGAACTTGAATAGTAAAATCACTAGTAAATTAAAGATGGAAGTGGCCGTCTCAGTAAATTTGAATATAAACTCAAACATTGAGAATCCTGCTGCTGAAGCTAGTCTTTTAGGACTTTTCCTATCTAACCTCACAGCACAGTTCATACTTTAAATAGGCTTGCTTTTAATCCTTAACTACTTCCATGAGTTGACACTGCAGGTCACTTGCACTGATCTAGGAACAGTGTTAGATACTGAAATGTGCCTCATGCAATGAAAGGGGAAATTCAATTGTGATCCCTGTTCAGCTGTAACAAGAAGCTCCTACCAACACCCCGCTCTGTTACTCTAAGTGGATAATCTGATCTAAGAGTGAGTTTCCTGTGCATCAACCATGGCTCTGGTCAATACTAGCTGCAGGACTCCAGGAACATTAATTTAACAGTGATTGAAACGGGTAATGTGATTTCTTCTGAAATGATGGAATCGGGGCCTATTTGGCTTGGGATACCAAGATAAATTGGGAAGTTATTTGGAATCTAGAAGTTTGGACAATGTGTGACATGCGACGGTCTCAAAGCTGGAATGGCAGTGAACTTATGGTGGAAATTAATACAAACTCGGCATTACCCAGATGGGGCAGAAGAGTTATTGCACCAACTTTGGTGAGTAATGGCATGTAACTAAGGTTCTGAGTTTCTGGATTGTAGTCATGAGTGCCCTTTGTGCTGCACATGATTTATTCATTTATCCAGAGAGAACACATACAACCATATGCAAAATATTGGGTGTCCTGGATCAAATTACATGTTGATTTTGTAAGTGAAATTAGCTTCAGCATATTTTAATGCACAATTACTGTTTATTTGCTGAATTTAACACAAACTATAGCCTGTGCAGTTCAGTAGTATTACACTTTAATAGAAATTGTCTATTAAAATATGCAGAGACACCATATGTGTTTGTTGAAGTTAAACTTATTTTCACTTATAAAACCAACAAAATGCAATTTGTTTAGGGGTTTTCACATTTTGCATGCAACTGTATGCATGTGAATATACAGCCCCTGGCCTAATTACATATTTTGTTCTAAATATCCTTAAAATCCAGTTCTCTCTCTAGTGGAGAAACAAACGTTATATCTAAAAGCATGAAGATTATGAGTGCTTTATAGATCATCTGCCAATTTATTTGCCAATAAGTGGGAAAATGCAGTAATTTTTTTTAAATTCACAAAATTCAGTATTGCATTCAGTAATTCTAGAGCTACAAAGTACACCTATAGTAAGTGGACCTGAGAAAATCTTTGGTTGGTGTACCAAATAAAGTAGCCAGAAATTGTTCAAATAAAATCATATAATATCAGCAGCAATTGCCAAACTGACCTACAATAGAATAGCTTATTTCAGTGGCAGTGTGTAGAGATTTGCCAAGTTTGGCCAATATTGGAATGATACACTACATATACTCAGTTCAGACATAAAAACAAATAAATGCATTTTAAAAACAATGATTTAGTTTTCTTCTTTTTGGAAATATCTAAAAACGGAAAAAAAACAGGCTTTTACATGCCTCCTTGCATTTCTCCGTAAATGTTCCCACTGGTCCCATAAACTGAGAGATATGACAAAATCTAAAATCTTGATTCTGTATGCTTAACATATATATATATATATATATATATATATATATACACACAACCCCAATTCCAATGAAGTAGGGATGTTGTGTAAAACAAATAAAAACAGAATACGATGATTTGTTCAATTGAATACACTACAAAGACAAGATATTTAATGTTCAAACAGATAAACTTTATTCCATTTTCCAAGCCGCTTCTTCATCGGGGGGGTGTTGGAGCCTATCCCAGCAGTCATCAGGCGGAAGACAAACTTTATTGTTTTTTGCAAATATTCACTCATTTTGAATTTGATGCCTGCAATACATTCCAAAGAAGTTGGGACAGGGGCAACAAAAGACTGGGAAAGTTGTGGAATGCTCAATAAACAGCTGTTTGGAACATTCCACAGGTGAACAGGTTAATTGGAAACAGGTGAGTGTCATGATTGGGTATAAAGGGAGCATCCCTGAAAGGCTCAGTCCTTCACAAGCAAGGATGGTGTGAGGTTCACCACTTTGTAAACAACTGCGTGAGCAAATAGTCCAACAGTTTAAGAACAACGTTTCTCAACGTGCAATTGCAAGGAATTTTGGGATTTCATCATCTACAGTCCATAATATCATCAAAAGATTCAGAGAATCTGTAGAAATCTCTGCAAGTAAGCGGCAAGGCAGAAAACCATCATTGAATGCCCGCAACCATTGATCCCTCAGGCAGCACTGCATTAAAAACCGACATCATTCTGTAACGGATATTACCACATGGCTCAGGAACACTTCAGAAAACCACTGTCAGTGAACACAGTTTGTCGCTTCATCTACAAGTTAACTTAAAACTCTGCCATGCAAAGCGAAAGCCATATATCAACAACACCTGAGCTCATCTGAGATGGACTGATGCAAAGTGGAAAAGTGTCCTGTGGTCTGACGAGTCCACATTTCAAATTGTTTTTGGAAATCATGGACGTCGTGTCCTCCGGGCCAAAGAGGAAAAGGACTATCCGGATTGTTATCAGCGCAAAGTTCAAAAGCCAGCATCTCTGATGGTGTGGGGGTGTGTTAGTGCCCATGGCATGGGTAACTTGCACATCTGTGAAGGCACCATTAATGCTGAAAGGTACATACAGGTTTTGGAGCAACATGTACTGCCATCCAAGCAACGTCTTTTTCAGGGACGTCCTGCTTATTTCAGCAAGACAATGCCAAGCCACATTCTGCACGTGTTACAACAGTGTGGCTTCATAGTAAAAGAGTGCGGGTACTAGACTGGCCTGCCTGCAGTCCAGACCTGTCTCCCATTGAGAATGTGTGGCGCATTATGAAGTGCAAAATACAACAACGGAGACCCCGGACTGTTGAGCAACTGAAGTTGTACATCAATCAAGAATGGGAAAGAATTCCATCTACAAAGCTTCAACAGTTAGTGTCCTCAGTTCCCAAACGCTTATTGAGTGTTGTTAAAAGGAAAGGTGATGTAACACAGTGGTAAACATGCTCCTGTCCCAACTTCTTTGGAATGTGTTGCAGGCATCAAATTCAAAATGAGTGAATATTTGCAAAAAACAATAAAGTTTATCCGTTTGAACATTAAATATCTTGTCTTTGTAGTGTATTCAATTGAATATAGGTTGAAAAGGATTTGCAAATCATCATATTCTGTTTTTATTTATGATTTACATAACGTCCCAACTTCATTGGAATTGGGGTTGTATGTACCACAACAGTAATAAATAAGTCCCTTTCATATTTTTGCTCTATCACCCAATCATACTTTTTTTCCCTAAAGCATAACACCATCTGATTTTTGATATTTAAATGACCAACACATGGCATCACATCTGATGCTTTACCCATAAACAATTTTCATATACTCATGTGTCAAATATTTTTGTTTTCAGTATGGTAAGCCACAACCAGGAGACCTTATTGAGATTTTTCGAGGGACATACCAACACTGGGGTTTATACATTGGCGAGGGTGACATCATTCACCTTGCACCTCCTTGTAAGTGCATTTTAAAAATGGACCTACCAATGTCTTTCATTCTTAACAGAAGAAAACTGTGAAACCACTAGAAAATAAAACAAAACTAGGCACAAGAAGCTGTGGGGACCAAGCATCCGAGATCAATTCAATTTTTATATGCTATACGGATAGTTTTAAGACCAAATCTGGTTCAACAAGCATGTTTTTCAAAATGTAAATAATTGCAGAAATAAGTTAATAGGACATGTCTTTGTTTTTGTTGAATAATGCCACCTAATGGATAATTGGGGTCAAATTTGATACGCTATTACAGATTTCCTAAATGTAATTCATCTCACATTACAAGAGTTATGGGCCAAAACCTGAAATGTTGCTCTATAGTGCCACCATAAGACCAACTAAGGTCATTTCACTTGCCTGAGTAGTGGGTGGGATACCACACCTACCCTCAAAGTTTTAGTATATTCTCATCAGTCAGTTTTAAGGCTGAAAAAGAAGCTGTGAATTTTGTAGTTCTGTAGTTTCGTAGGTTTATTTTAATTTTAATGACTTAGCAAATGATTCTGCATCATAGCTGCTGTGCTTGTATGCTCACAAAATGCCTGTTTCACGAAAGTCCATTATGACTGGACATGATTTTAATTTATGGGGACACTTCAGATTGTTTTGAATGTAACCAGCAGATGGCATAGGTCGGCACTTTCCCTCCCCATTGTCCTTTATCCGTCTTCTCTCTACCTCAGGTGAGACTGCAGGAGCTGGGCCTAACTGCTTGATGTCCGTTCTATGTGACAAGGCCATAGTGATGCGCGAGGGGCTACACCAGGTGGTGGGCCGTGACAGATTCCATGTCAACAACCTTCTAGACTCTAAGCACAAGCCAAGGAGCATATGTGTCATTCTGCGTGACGCGCTTAGTCTGGCTGGCCTAGAGATGCCCTACTGTGTTCTGAGAGGAAACTGCGAACACTTTGTAACAGAGTTGAGATATGGGAGAGCGGAGTCACGACAGGTACATGATCCTCTGTGTACGTGACCTTTATGTCCAAAGGTTTGTGGACTGTGAAAATAAGTTAACATGCTTTAAATGACCTGGATTTGTATGTTTTTACTCCATTTTTCTGTTATTCTGTTAAAGTTATTTATATCACAACATAACAACTGTTGTTTTCTTGAGCTCTCAAGATATTCATGCCATTATCATGATATAATTCATGTTATCTCAGTAAAAGAACTTTATTTTTGATCATTTGATCATGACAAATATAACGTTTTGAGAAAACCACAGCCCAGTGCTGGGCTGTTTTGAATGTAGCTTTATACTCCTCAAGCTGATACTTGGCAATTGTGTGATGACCTACAGAGTAGGTCTGGTGCTTTGGTTTGGTATTGAAAAGTGTCTTATTGGACAGCCTAATCTTTTAAATGGAGATTTTCATTAAAAATCACATATTTTTATGCTCAGTAACCTATTCCTCTCCCCTGTGTTCAGATTCATTGTGCAGTGAAGATTGGTGTGAGGACCATGGCCATTGGCATGAAGGTTCTAACTAACGCATCAAACGTCACCAGAAAAAAAGAAAAGTCTTTGAAAATCATCCCGAAACTGTGAAAGCAGGAGAACGTTTGTGCCTTTCCTTTGGAACCAAGCTTAAGACATGTATAATTTGGCTGGCTGCCAGTTTCTGTTCTGAACCGCGGAACAAATCATACACAGTACACACCTGCAGGCACCACATCACTATTTTTTTTTATCATTTCTTTCTTCATTGGTTTTCATGCTCATGAAAGGCTCATTTCACTAGACCCACATTTTCACCCTTTATTTACAGGCACAATAACAGACTCATATGAACTGCTTTACTCTTTAAATGAACTGTATGACATTCTTACATTGGACCTATTATACTTTCCAGTATATTACATGATGAAGTTACACTGCAAAGGTACTTTTAAGATGCCATAACAGATGGTCAATAAAGTTTATTAACTGCTGTATTGACTCATGTCGTCGGCCAATGTACAGTAAGAAGCCTGTGTTCCATTTTACAAACCCTGTTCCAGAAAAGTTAGGAACAGAAGGTAAAAAGCAAATAAAAAACAAAGGAGCATTTTGTCAACTGTCAATGTACATATTTTCTTATCAACTTTGAGTGTTTTGTAAATATACGCCAATTCCAAATTTGATACTTGCAACACTTTTCAAAACAGTCGGGACGTTTTGACTGGGAACTTTGTTTTGACAACGTATGACTGGCACTTTGTGAAATAAACACTCCACAGGTAAACAGGTGATGCCATCATGACTGGGTATAAACTGAGCATTCATGAATGCTAAGTCACCACTTTTTTTTTTTTTTGTTGCAAAAAACTGCATGAATGAATAGTCTAACAATAACATTTCTCAACATACAATTACAAAAAAGGGCAAGGCCAGAAACCAATATTGAATACCTATGACCATTAGACCCTCAGATAGCACTGCATTAAAACTGACGTCTGTAATGAATGCCGTCGAGAATACTTTGCAAAACCAAACAAGTTAGTAAACACAGTTTGTCACTGCATCTACTAACACATGTTAAGACTCTGTTACACAAAGCGGAAGCCTTATGTAAACAACATCCAGAAACATCACCGACTTCTCTGGGCTAAAGTTTATTTGAGATAGACTTATGCACTGTGTTCTTCTTGAAATAAAAGAAGTTATATTCTCTGGGCCACAGAAGAAAAGGACCATCCAGATTGCTACCAATGCAAAGTTCAAAAGCCAGTGTCTGTCATGATATAGGGGTGTGTTAGTACCAATGAGAAGGCCCCACTAATGCTGAGGGGTACATATACATTTTGGAGCAACATATGCTCCCATCTTGATGACACCGTTTTCAGGGACATCCCTGCTTGTTTCAGCAAGAAAATGCTAAGCTGTCAGGACCTCCATGGACCCTCACAGAGCAGCTACTATTTGGGTGGTGGATCATTCTCAACACTGCAGTAACACTGACGTGGTGGTGGTGTGTTATTCTGTGTTGTGCTGACCGAGTGTGCTCAGACACAGCAGTGCTGATGGAGTTTTTAAAACATCTCAGCATCACTGCTGGACTGAGAATAGTCCACCAACCAAAAATATCCAGCAACAGCATCCTGTGGGCAGCATCCTGTGACCACTGATGAAGGACTGGAGGATGACCAACACAAACTGTGTATCAGCAGATGAGCTTTTGTCTCTGACTTTACATCTACATGGTGGACTGACAAAGTAGGAATGTCTAATAGAGTGGACAGTGAGTGGACACAGGGTTTAAAAACTCCAGCAGCACTACTGTCTGATCCACTCGCACCAGCACAACACACATAAACACACCACCACCACCACATCAGTGTTACTGCAGTCCTGAGAATGATCCATCACCTAAACAGCACCTGCTCTGTGAGGGTCAATGGAGGTCCTGACCACTGAAGAAAAGGGGAAAAAGGTGCTAATAAAGTATGCAGAGAAACAGATGGACTACAGTGCACCTATATAGAAAGTGGAGCTGATAACATGGACAATGAGCATTGAAACGAGGTGGTATAAAATTCAGTATGTGGCACATCTGTGCTGTCAATGTTCTCAACAACTGATTCATATTCCCTTTAACACATTTCAGAATGTCTGGGGATCTAAATGTTAGTGATCAGTATTTTCTTTAACCATTTTCACCTCATTAGTACTACAAAGAAAATAGCTTGTCACCAAGCAAACAAAATACTCTTATAAAATTAGACCCTTTTAGCTATAAGTAGTCATTTATTTTCTTTCTTTTTTAAGACTGACAGCTGTACAGGTATTCCAATTTACATTCATGTAACAGTTCAACATGGCACACAGACATGCAGTAATACATTTAAACTTCCTTTACAAAAAGAGAGAGAGTGAGAGAAAATAATGTACATTATATACAGTCTGTAATGATCAGTACTCAGCTTTAGCCTGAGGGGGTGAATATGTGATGGTGGTTATGCAGAATCCACAAGTCTCTGTTCTGATAGAAAATACCTTAAATGACCAAACATTGCTCCTTAAAGTCATCTCATTTGACACTTCCACATTGTGAAAGAAAAAAAAAGAAGCTGTTGTGATTTCTTATGAAACCTATTAATTAAGCAATTTGTTTAGAGACATGAAAAATCTCACAAAAAAGGAAAATATGAACAACAGTGAAGCGCCTCAGAAGTCCACCAATGTCCAATGTTTAGATGAAGACCAAATTGCTGATTTCAGGAAAAAGCAAACATCTGTTTATAGCTGCTGGTCACTTAAGCAGGAGAACAACAAGCAATAATAAACTTTTTTCATTTTCAAGTCTTTAAAAGTCTGATCGTGACAAATTTGTTACTTAAGGTCTGCAAGTTCTGAGGCCCACTTGGTCATCCAGGTTTTTAGGAGGTCTCTGAGCTTGTGTGCTATGGGCCCCACAGTGAAACATGTCTCTACCACTTGCCCCTTTTGCTCCAGTCTTTTGGGGTGAAATGCAGACATTTGGGGTCAATCCGTAGGTGGCGCTTCTGCATGGCACGTTCATGACCCTCTACAATGTCCTCTGAGAGAGTGAGAATATATTGACCCTGAGAATGAGAACAGAGGAGACTATTATTGGGTCAGAATGCACACTTAATTCCTCCAACCTGAAGTTCAGCCTCCTGACGTTAGTATACTATTTACTAATTTATGGATACATTAACATTTCTGAATTACAGCCTAAAAGTGAAGTGAAATTTTTGAACAAAATCTTGAAACAAAGATGCGTTTTACCTCAGGACAGAAAATACTAATTTGTCATGTGACTTTGTAAATACTGTGAAGTGATATTAATAAGCATTAATAATTACCTTGTAGTAATTGATAAGGTTGAGGTACTGTAGAGTTGATATTACATCCTCTTTCTTTACACTGGTTATCTCGCTAATTTCACTACAAACAAGACAAACAAATCTGCATTACTTTTGAGCTGATACCAAAACAATAAGTGTATAGTTGTACAACAAATATTCTATTTATGGTAGCCTATTGAAATACATATTTAACACAATGTATGTCTACTTCATACAAGTCTAAAGTGTATAAAGGCAGAAGCTGCATACTTTATGGTGATTTGCGGTCGTTCGCCGTTGTCTGATTTGAGCTCCATGAGTATTTCCAGAATAGTCTGAGACCAGTAGGAGCGGTAAGACAGCAGACCCAGATCAGACAGAGGCTTCTCTGGTGTACCCGTCTTCCCTTCAACCTTAGACAGCTCATAACCTGAAAAAAAGACGGAACAAATAGCAGACAAAGCATTTATCAGATTTTCTGCAAAGCAAAGAGAAAAACTCAGGTAATTTTAAGCACCAGCTTTGTTCTGAACTCAGAAACTCACTGAACTCAATCAGCAGTTTGCCGTAGCCTCTCCTCTGATATGGTGGCAATGTCAGAATACAGGCCACATTATAATCTTCTGTTGACTCTTTTTCCTTGGAAGAGTAGCACACAATGTAAAAGCATGGTTGAAATTAATCAATTGTTGGAGCAAGGCAAATAATTCAATTAGGTATGTGTTTTAGTTTTGGCAACACTAAAAGAGGTGATGTGTTACAGGTCATGTCAACTACACAAGACGTCTGATTCTGTGCAGTAATTCTCATAAAAATGTACCTTAGAGAAGTAGCCGACAATGTGGAAGCCCTTGGAGTCATACTCTGTCATAACGTAAAAGAGGAAGGGGTCTGTGTCATAGTACAGGGTCTTGTGGTCAAGGAAGCATTTTGCCAGTAAACACAAATTCTGGGAGTATGTCTGCAAAACAAGCAACAAGTAACATTTAAGCTAGTATAATAAACATTTAAGATGGTTTCTGACAGATCTTACAGCAACCTTAAATAACTTAAATCAGTGTAGATAAAACCGATACTAGATTAACTCCAAGAAATATGACAGCAATTTACCTTGTTTTTCCTGCCATCAATCTCAAAGAAGGAGATGGTCCCTTTGCGGTAGATCTCATTTCCTGGAGGATGCCGGAGGTTACACTTTGTCTGTTCACAATAAAGAAACACAACACTTATCTAATGAGTTTACCTAGTGATGAAAATTGAGCTTTTAATAATCTTTTGTTGTTCCCCCAACATGAGATACTGAAAACCTAATCTAAAAATATATTTTGGTATCTGTTCATACCATTTAAAATAAAACTGTGTTTAAGCTGAAGTAAAATTAACATATTAAAATAACCATTCATTTGTTGAGAATCAAAAGTTTTTGATTATAAATGTACAACCCCATTTCCAAGAAAGTTGGGACACTGTGAAAAATATAAATAAAAACCAAATGCAATTATGTGCAAATCAAATAAAGGGTGGGAATAAAAAGGTGGGACAGGGGCAACAAAAAGCTGGTAATGTTGTGTAATGCTTAAAAAACACCTGGTGGTTAACTGGCAACAGGTCAATAACATGACTGGGTATAAAGTAAACATCCCAGAGAGGCTGAGTCTTTCACAAGTAAAGATGGGGAGGGTTCACCATTCTGTGAAAGACTGCACGTCCAAATAGTGCAACAATTCAAGAAAAGTTTCTCAACATAAGAGCAAAGAGCTTTTGCTTTTCATCATCTGCAGTACACAGGAACATTGAAAAATTCACAGAATCTGGAGAAATCTCTGTATACAAGGGACAAGACCAAAAACCGGTATTTGCTGGCTATGATCTTTGGGCCTTCAGCTGACACTGCATTAAAAACAAACATGATTCTGTAGTGGAAATCACTGCATGGGCTCAGGAACACTTCTGAAAGTGACTGTCTGTCTTTGGCGCTGCATCCACAAATGCTAATTAAAACTCAAACACTAAGAAGAAACCACATATAAACAGGACCCAGAAAGGCTGCCACCTTCTCTGGGCCCCTAGCCCATTTAAAATGCACTGAAGGGAAGTGAAAAGGTGTCCTTTGGTCCAACAAATCAAAATTTGAAATTCTTTTTGGAAATCATGGACACTGTGTCCTCCAGGCTAAAGACCACCCAGCCTGTTATCAAGGCACAGTTCAAAAGTGAGTACATGATGGTATAGAGGTGCATTAGTGCACATGGGATAGGTGACTAGCACATCTATGAAGGCACAATTAATGCTGAATGATATATACATTTTTTGGCTACATGCTCCCGTCCAGATGACGTCTTTCTCAGGGAAATTATTTCAGCAAGAGAATTTAAAACCACATTCAGCATGTATTACAACAGCATGGCTCCATATTAAAAGAGTCTGATGAAGAAGTGATGAAGCACAGTGGTAAACCACTGCGATGACCAAAATTACTCTGAATTCTACCTTGCTAGATAAATGCTACAGTTGAAATTATACAAGTAATATCTAGTAATCAAGTAGTAAGACAGGAGAAATCAGATATCAACGAATGACATTTCTCATTCTGCAATATAATATTAAGCCTTGACAACAACCAACAATCAGAAAAAAAAACAAATGTTTGAGGTTCTTAATCCTGTAGCCACCACCATTAAACATCGTAATTATTTATCTTAAGTTAAATGGTTAAGCAATAAATTAAAAGCAGAAAATTAAATGTAGGGTCTAAACCTCAATGAATGTTTTCACACTCCCTTTAAATGTTACACAGCTTACACAGGCCCTCTAACACTTCAACTCAGGAAAGCTTTGTAATAAAGCCCTGGGAGCTGTGGATAATGCGTCTCTCACCAGGTGCCTCTGCAGACACTTGAGGCTCTTGAGGTACTTGAGGCAGAACTCGCAGAGGTAGAGGACGGGCAGAGAAGTCAGCTCCTGTGGGTACGGTGAGAAGTACCAGGGCTTGAGCCGATGACGACCCAGCTCGATGCAATCAATGTTCTTCATGCGTGTGACAATGTCATCATGGCTGCGGTCCGACACCAAACTGCCAGTCATACGGGGCGCAGATGGAATTCCATCTGAGCTGTCCTGAGAGTCCTGATGCCGGGTGGAGTTTAGGGAACAAATCACAAAGCAGATTCTCAAAGTCATGTATTTACAAGTGACGGCTCTTCTGTACTTTTAGAGTGTATTTCAGAGTGTGATGAGAGTTTTAGGGTAAAATTCTGAACTTAAAATTTGAGACAAATAAGGAAAACAATTTAAATTGGCTTGCCATTAATAATTAGATAAAAATGACCAATTACTTCTTTTTTTGCTTCTAATTTTTTCTTAAATGGGCCTACACTTCATTTTGTAAATTATAAAATCCTTGCTGATGAATGCTTTCAACCGAAAACACAAAGAAATAGATTTGAACTCTTCTCTAACGTTAGCAGATCCATCACGTTATCATAAGATCCAATACATTTAGAAACTCTCAGATCAGATGCTGAACTATAGTCAGGTCTCCCTTTCTTTGTCCTGAGTTTAAATGAAGACTTTTGTACAGCACTCATGTATGTGTGGCCACTGCTCTCTATTCTCTGACAGACACAGCAAACAGGCAATGGTAAAGAAATGAGACGGACCTCTCCTGGCGGCAGACAGCCACTGGCGTTGCGAGGGCTGTTATACTGGAATACCTTTATCATCTATCAGAGAAAGAAAAGGGGTTGCAAAGGCTTTGGGACACTTTCATTTGAGAGGGGAGGAAGAAAAGTTACAGCATAACAGATTTTACTCTTTAATAACAGGGTGGGATTGATTTCCAGTCTTTGTACTGTTTTCCTGCTCAATAGATACTTGGTAAGCACAATTTGAATTTAATATTAAGTCTTGTCAGTGCTAGACAAAGAGCCATTCTCAGGTAGAAGTGTGCAGGAGTATGTTATCAGTAGCTTTAGCAGGTGTGTATGAAGCTCTCCTGATGGGCATTGTAGACTTTGCATCATCACTGCTAGTGTATTAATAACAAATGCCTGTGTTCAAAGTTTCCTAGATATGAATAGCTATCTGGATTTCATATCTACATTTCTAATCGATGTCTGGACCCACATTTTAGACAAATAGATGATGCATGTAATGGGTAGGGATGTCCTGACCATATTTTAATGGATCATATTGGCTGCATTAAGCCTGATCCAACCCTGACTCTTTGCTTTGAGTAACCAGTTAAAAGGGCTCAACATTTAAGGAATGGTTCACAGTTTTCACCTGGCTTTCACTTGGCTAAGACTTGTTTGGTGTCCGAACCTTGCTTCAGAGCAGTCTAGGTCACTAAAAATCTTTTTGAGTAACCTAGACTTCTATTATATTAGACACACAGCTCCACTGCACTTACCTTACTAACTGTAATGTTCTCTAACTATTATCTGTTAAAATACAAAGTATCAACAGAACCTCAATCATATATGACTCACGTTTGTGACAATAACTAGATCCGGACATCCCTAATAATGGGGCAAAAAGCAACATATTGAAATGACAATGTAGTTCAAACATGAAGTGGTTTTTCAATAAAATGAACATGGGAGTGCAGACACAAACACACAGTCTTAAATGAAACAAAGTGGATATTAAATAGTGAATAAAAGGTTCTGAGGATCAGAGAAATCATAGTCCTTACCTCATCTGTACCGCAATTCTTCCTCTTTCTGCCAGGCTGAGATGGGAGAATACGCCTTGTTGTGCCGTTCTGACAGAGGAGAGACCACACACATAATCACAAAGGTCATTTTCCCCTACACCCTAGAACAGAGTGGTAAAAGCTATATTAATGACTAAAACATACACTTTCCACAACAGGTACAATGTCTGTGGATGTTCTGGAGCAGAGAGAGAAAAAGTTTATGTCGGCTGTTACCGTGGTGATGGAAGTGAGCTGTTCATCCTCTCTGGATTTGGTGCTGAAAGCTTCTCGGACTGCTGGGTACACGGACGCCTGCGAGACCTCTGTAGAGCTGGGGAGTGAAGGCACTGATGTCACAGCAGAAACTTGAGATGCCAGTGAGACAGACTCTGCTTTTCTCTTCTGCAAAATGCAATCAGAATAAGATCAAAACTACCTTTTTTAAAGAGACACAAACATGCAACATTCAAACAAGTCTTTCTACCACAACCACTATACTTTTTTTAAATATACATTTGCTAAAAAAGTGAACAAAATTATGCACCCAAAAGTAAGAACTGTATTACTGAGATCTTTAGGTAAACATGATAGCCCACATCACACAGACTACACAATAAATAACGTACATACTGTACTATTCAGAGTAAAATAGTCAAATATTTACACGTTGCCTTGATTTGCTGCTCTAACAGGCATGTTAATTAGGATTTTCTTACCCTTTTTAAATGTTCATTGACAAGCTTTGTCTTCAATCACTGTTGACTTTACTTGATCAACCAACAATCAACATGTCCTAAGGTGGTTCTTCTTCTGCAAGCACTTATTAACTGTGGCCATATACTCCTACCATCTGGTGCAATATAGTCTCAAAGACAGGTAATAAAAATTAGGCAAAAGTCACTTTAAGCACATCCCTCCCACTTTGTGGCAAGTGTCAAGAGAGGACGTCATCAGGGCTTTTACAAGAAGCACAGAATATTGAGCCCATCCATTCAAATGTCTTGCAGTAATTGAAAAGGGTGTTTTTAGTACAGAATGGGCAAAGTTTATCAGTACCGGAGTGGGAAGGGTTTTGCCTCTGGAAGGAGCTGAAGCAGACTGAACGTTGAGATCTAGACTCTTCCTCTGAATTTGAACAGAAAGGAAGAGATCAGAATTAAAGAGTACAAATCATGTGGACACCTGTATATAATTGTGACTTTTGTTCTGGTAATCTTGTATTAACACATCCCTGGATCTATCTTTAAACTCAAGTAAAAACAGCTCAAAAGGAAGAGCACACAGCTCCAATGCTGATATGACTGGATTGTATTCAAAACGTCCCCAGGGAGGATATTTCACAAAACAAGGTTTCTAACCAAATAACTATAGCCCAAAGTTAACCATGTCGCATAGGAGAAAAGTTAAGACACATTCCAACTGGACAGTCCTCACTGTGGGTTGAAGTCATTCAGCCTTATTCAGAAAACCTTTTTTGTAAAACACCTCCAGGACAGATAAGAAAAGGTTTGCCATCAGCTTTGTAAAACAATTTCACATGACAAAATAAAGAAAAACAAACAAACAAAAAAAAAAGCATGCTTTTAAATATTTAATATATTCATATAAGTTACAAAGTGTAACAAGCTGTGTGAGGTCTTACTACTGCCACATTTACAAAATAAAAGCGGCTCCAACTTAGTGGGACTTCAGAACAGTGCAATGAACATAGGTGGGGTAAAAACTATCTAACGTGGCCTCTCTTACCACATCTCTGTCTGGTGAGCTGGGCCGAGACCCAGGCAGGCCGTTCTTTGTGGGTGTCTTTGCCTCCTTCTTTGGGAACTGGAGCTTTTTTATGTCCAGCCGGTCTGGAGTGACCCATTCATCCAGACGCTTGTTAACTTCACAAAATAAACACATGAATAAATAAAATAAATAAAACGCCAGAATGTGGCACATTACTTAACTGTAAAACACCTCAAAACTAGTTAGCGCAAGTCACTAACTCTCAAGTTATTGGCTACATACAAACAAATGTACTTACAGTCAACATAGTGAACATAGTACAGCTTTCTCCCAAGAGTATCTTTGACGCTGAGAATTTCTGCCAATGCTAGAGGGGATGAGAAATATCACAGTTAAATAGCTAACAGATTTGAAGCAATTGCATCATCACATATTTAGGTATAGCTGAATTCTTTACAATCAAGTAAAACATTACAGAGGAAAGAACAATTAGCTTCAGCACCCTGAAGTATGACTGGTTTAAACATTTTAAGTCCTTAGGTGAGTTATTTCACAAAACAGGGTTTCTCACCTTGATCCTGAACCTAAGCGCAAAGTCAGGTTTGCCCAATAGAAGAGGGAGTTGGGATCAAGTCATTCTGCTTTACTGAGACATTCAGTTTTGTAAAACATCTCCAGGACACTTTATAAACAAATGGGTTTGTCATCAGCTTCGGGAAACAACTTCACAGCCTCCAGAATAGAATTAGAATTAACAAACATTTGTCACTGTGTTTGCACTGTTAAATTAAACCTCTGCATTTAACCCATCCATGCAGTTAAACACCCACATACATGCACGCTAGTGAACACACACACTAGTGGACAGTGAACACACTTGCCCGGAGCAGTGGGCAGCCCTATCCACAGCGCCCGGGGAGCAATTGGGGGTTAGGTGCCGTGCTCAAGGGCACTTCAGTCATGGACTGTCAGCCAAAGGGATCAAACCAGCAACCTTCCAGTCACAGGGCTGGTTCCCTAACCTCCAGCCCACGACTGCCCCACCTACTTCGCATGACAGCAATAACAGAAGGCAAGTCTGACTTTATGTACAATATATGTTCTCAATAGAACTATAGTGGTATGAGGTTGTTTCATTATTTGCTTATATATCGCCTTGAAACCTGTCTATTGTTTATATGTTGCTCCGTCATGACAGCGCGGTGTTTGTTATTATTCAGTTAGCGCGTTAGCTGCGGATGCTAACGGAGAGCTCTTACGCCACTCGTCTTCATTCTCCTGATTTTTCCGGAGCACAGGAAGACGGCAGCCCTCCACGATCTCCACCTGCGAATATATAACATATTAGCGGGTTGAGGCAGCTACCTGAAATATGTTTATGGCAATATAAGCAAGAGATTCATCAAGTACTCACCGACGAGTCCGTCATTTTGGCCTTCAGTGTTTTCTTTTTCTTCTTCGGCGTCTTCTACTTCTTCTTCATTGGCTTTCAGGCGCACCACATCCAAAGTGTTGCATTAGCGCCCCCACTAGACGCCCCCTCCCTTCTAGCCCCTAGAGGTGGCTAGAAGCCTCTAGCAATTTTTCATTCATTCAGAGGGTTTGGTGTGAAATGCTTCGTTCTAGAGAAACTCGCTGAGTCAGAATTGTTCACCGTGGTGGTGATAGAAACCAGACTTCTGAAGAGTCTGTTGCCTCTAAAACCTCCCTCCCAGAAAGGTATTACATGAAATGGTTATAAACACACTGCCTGAGACCTTATTCACAGAAGTGCTGTGATAAGGGCTCAGTCTAATGCGTATTTTAATTAATTTAGTCTAATCAATTCACAAATGTACCCCAAATTCATAGAATATTCCCCAAATAAAACTTCTTTTTTTATAATTACCACATCATCAAAATATGAACACCTAACCCCCCAACTGCTCCCCGGGCGCTGCGGATTGGGCTCAAGTGTGCTCACTGCCCCCTAGTGTGTGTGTGTGTGTGTATGTGTGTGTGTGCGCTCAGTGGAGTGTATGTGGTGTTTCACTTCATGGATGGGTTAAATGCGGAGGTGAAATTTCCCCATTGTGGGACTAATAAGGGTCACTTAATCACTTAATGACCATGCTCCTCATGCTAAACTGCTGAATGCACTTTTAATGGTGGTGTATTTTCTGGCATAATGTTTAACAAGGAAATAAGTAGTTTTGGATGTAGCCATAAGCCATAGATCCAGTCCCAAATAGTGACAAGGCCACAGTAAAGCCACACAGCGGATGCTCCAGAGCACCACTGCAGGACTGCGCATGTGTCAGAGAAATGCAGCCTTCATTGAAGGACACCGTCACCCTAAATGCTTCACGCACAGTACAAAACCATGTAAAAAACTGAGGAAATGTGGCACCAGAGTTTGCTATTAAATGTAGTGTAAGCCACCTCCACCTCATCATCAAGCACATTGAGACTCGCCCTAGTACTGTGTTTCACTTGTTATGATAGGCTGGTTGGCACTAATATGCCATTGCAAAGACTATTCTAATGATATTTTACAACATTAAAGTGCCCAGATCATGGAAAATGAATTTTTCCTCACTGTTTTGAAACAAAACACTTTGAAATATTTTGTAAACACAGACCAAATTCACTCCTCAAGCTGTCCAGTCCATGTGTGGAAAGATAGAGACATGATGTCACAAAAACATATTTACATACAGTATATCTGCATATTAATTCAAAAAATCTTCTCCGCCCATTCACGCTGAAGTTATAAGAAGAGTTTCAGCCTTGACAGCTGTTTGAATGAGGCACCATACAGGGCAGCCAATCAGAATGGAGCTTATTTACATAGATCAGTCTTAAAGGCACAGAATCAAAATCAGCCTGTTTAAGGGCTCCTTTGAGCAGGTTTATGTATTGGAATTCATAATTAATTACCATTTTATAATCTCTTTTTAACTCTTAGAATTAAAAAGAAGTCTCAAAAAGGTGTTTGTTACTGAGCCTTTAAGACTGAAATAAGATAAATGAGCTCTATTCACAAACCTGCACTGAATTATGCCTCATTGAAAACATATTCAGAGCTAGACCACAGCTCAGAACTGCAGTGCAGGTGAATGGGCAGAGCTAAGGTGTTGAATATGTTGATGCATATAAATGAAGTGAAAAATTTTTTTTTTTTGGCTACATCACAGAAACAATAAACTCAAAACAAGCTGCACTTGCATGTATGGACTCTATGGACTGAGTAGTAAATGGATTTTTTAACAGTGTTTACATATTACCTCAAACACTTTTTAAAAAACGGAGGGAAATTTGGTTTTCCATGACATGGGCCCTTTAAATGTTTGATAAATATGTACAGTTATCAGTGTATTTGTGTTAATTTCATGGTTAGCTGTTCCTGGTTGTTGGTTTCTATTGGTATGTGCTGGGCTGTATGAATGCATTGCATGGACTCATCGCACTGTTGTTAGTCTGTGAGTCACAACTCACACCCCTCACTCAACAAAGCAATGCAGTGACATTCTGGTGCTGCAGAGTCAAAAAGATTTTTTTATATAATTCTCTGCAGATTTTTTCTAATGACATTTTATTTTCAGCATGTTAAAAATCATCTTCCCTCTTCCACTATGTCCAAACATGTCCAGATATTCCTTCAAAGAGTCCCTTACAGAGAGTGTTCTCAGTTTCAATATTGGATCTTAGTACGGGAACCTCTCAGTTAAGCAAAGAAATAAATTGGGTCAGACGGTCACCCAGGCCAGTAAGATCACTGGAGATAAACAACTGTCATTTAAGTGTTTTAAGTATGTGTCTATTTATTTATGTGCCAGATTGCCAAAGGCAAATTTCCATTTCATGCTAATTTAATGGACAATGAAGTTTTCTCATCGTACAATGGGGGTGATAGGAACCAGGGGTCGTAACGTCTACTAAACATAATGCGAACATATTTCATTTATTATCCAAAATGATCTGCGAAACCAACAGATGTCAGAGTGTTTATATGCAATAATGATGAAAGTAAAATGCAGTAAATCAGGAAAAAAGTTTTCTTTGGATATTATTTTGCCCTCCACATAACCCTCTGCCAAAATCCCTATTTCAAAACTACTGTAAAACAATATATCAGTCCCCAGGAAATGTATGTGTAGCCATTTTTTAGAAAACTGTCTGTGAGCCAGCTTTTAGAGGCATTAAATGCTTTAGTTATCTAGTTACTATCACTACTACGAGAACAATTCTCACTTAATAACCTTCCTTAGAATGGTGCATCCTACAAATGCATCGTCCAAGGCCTAATTAAGTCCATGTTTTCATGTCACTACCATGAAAACTTTATTTTAGCTACACCCCTGCATTTCAGCATTTTAGAGCATATAGTGACTGCATCCCTGTCCCTCATGGCCACATGGTGAGCAGTTAGATCCCACTGTTTTTTTTTTTTTTGAAAATAAGTGAGTAATATTAAAGATGGTCACTACCTAAACACATAATTCCGCAATCAAGTAAACTTTTTTGTTTTACTCAAAATTTGTATATAACTCTATTTGCTGTTTCTATGACAACTAGAAAGACCTCTCTAAAAATTTTGAGTCATAAAGCTTTAATTAGTGAGAAAAAATCAAGTTTCTTTGACTGCTTCTTTGACTTTGCCTGCTAATTTGATCTGCTCTGTCATTGCACCATGTAACAATAACATGTTTAAGGCAAAAACTTATACTATGGTAATGATGGAAATATGATTTATCATGCAGCCCTTTTACAAATAGGTTGATGCATTTTTCTTGATGTGTATATACCACTGAAACACAGTGTGAACAAACAGAAATGAGCTTCACTTTTTAAAGTTCATCATTTAATAGCAAGATTGCTGTGAACAGAGTGAAATCCTCAGAGTTTAATACTGTACTATCACGCATCTCTCCTACAGGAGCTCCTGTGTCTATTGTAAAGTTCATACAGTACAGTGTCTCCCATCACACATTTAGAACCATTTTTAAGTAAAGAACAGCAGGGCCAGAAACATAGAAGGGGAGGAAGTGCAAACGACAGTGTAGTGTTAACACAGCCAGACATGATTTCAATATCATAGTTTTCAATCTGATATACAGACAAAAATAAATCTTAAAGCGCAAAAGCCACTCGGGACATTCTCTGGGGAATTACGATTTCCAGCACAGCTCTGTGGATTCAGTTTTAATCTGATAATCCAAGTATAATTTGGAACATACAAGAAAGACATACAGGAAAAAGTGTTAAACCAAATGATCTAATCATTTAAAGGCTCTGTATCATTCTTCCCATCTACATTCCAAAGATTTGGTATAGACTTGTACTACAACACATCTTCGTTCCACTGGTTGTAGATTCTGTTTGGAGCTTGCGAAAGGCAGACTTGGAAACAGATACAAGAACCAATTATGGTACAACACCCATGTTAAGGGGCTACAACTTGGGATAACTGACATCAGCTGATATCAATTTGTATTTATATTTTAGACTTTAAATTGTATGTGCAACAGTTTTAAATAAATAGCATTTTACTGACTGATAGTATTGTCAGTAATAAATGGTTAAGTTTTTAAAATTCAAATAAACAGCAGAAACTCAGTCTTAAATATTCTAATAATTGCAGCACTGGGGTGGAACTAACTCAAATTCTTTGCCATTTTGTTTTCTGTTAATTGCTTCTTATTTCTTTTCATGGAAAGAGTTTTTTTTTGTTTGTTTTCTTCATGTTCCAGGTTAGGTTTGAATGTATTCCACTTGTTTATTTACCATCATGGTGTTTGTGTCTGTCAAATACATAAAGAAAGGGTGATTCATATTAAGGTCCTCAATGGCACACGTTTTCTAAAGTTCTGTCCTGTTGAAGGGCAAGTCCCTCAGATCCAGATGATGCCACTACCGGAAAAAGTTGAAAATGATTTGTGATATCTTCACAGATACAGCTCGCTAACCAAGGCTAGTCAACATCAGCGAATATCGGCAGCCAACCAACATATCAGGCTCTGTAATGAATGTCATATATTAAATTGCAAAACACCTAGAAGCATAATGCATATGCTTTAAGAAAAAAGTCACCTCCCCAACACCCACCCGATTACTGCGTTTTAGTATACACGAATGCATCAAGAACTAAAGATGGTCTAACATTTACACACTCTTCTGTCTTCTTAAGTGCACATTCAATGTCGACTCATAGAAGACAGCATCAGTAGATACATTGGTATAAACACTTTTGCATCTGCTGGCGGCCAGTCTAAGGAAAGATATGGCGGGAAACTTCCTTTAACCCCCAGGCAGAAAAAGTGTTGGGTCACCATTCTTGCAGTGCCACATAGGAGGCATCTATTTGCTGGTCCCAGCGCTCTGAATGTCTGTTCCTGCTTCCATTTTGTTCTGTTTGAGCTGGATTTTGTGGTGAAATGCACCACAGGTCCGGAAGCGATAGGCCTTTCGCTCCTCACATATTGCCCACCCTGATGTTAGGGTTCAGCATGGGGTCCAGGTTGGGGTCTTCATCGGCCGAAGCCCGGCCAAGTTTAGCCATAATGATAATGAGCGTGAAGAAGCCAATCATTCCTATCAGCAAAAGCATGATGACTCTCTGCTTCAGAGTCAGGGTTTTTCTCTTCGTCCCCAGGCGGTTCCTATCGAGAGGTAGAAAAATTGTTGAGAGGAATATCATATAAAACACTGGAACTAACTAATAATAAATTCAGCCATCAAAGTTTGGCATTGGGCATGGTGATCTTAGGCTGATGTGCAGAGAGCATCCCATTTTCTCTACTTTGCTTTTCTAAGGAGATTATAAAAGCTATGTATGTACATCTAAATGCATGCATCAGCAATAGGTGCAGCCAAATTCACAAATTAGACAGGGTGTCTCCATACTTTTGGATAAACGGTGCATGCAGCTAACCTTAAGAACTCTAGAATTAGGGTATCACTATCATTTTACTATACTAACTAAATCTAAATACAAAATTACATGATCAACTGAATAGCCTGGAATTACATTTTTATTCAAATACTCACTTTAAGATCTGTGCAAACCAGCTCAAGGCTGGTCTCCGCCGGTATTTATCATCATCAAAGTCAATTTGCGTCACTGAAGTGTGGCCTGATTCTCGTGTGTCATACACTTTCCTTGGTGAGGAGGCTGGGAGAAGATACAGGATATGAGTCAATAACAGTGGAAGCAGCATTCAGACACAGTTAAAAGCAAAGTTAGGAACTGCTTGGGCTATTTTATTGCACAACAACCTACTGCAGACTGTTGCAAGTGGGTTCCACGGAGTCCAGTGACTATTATAAGTTTATGTTTATGGAATGTAAACACCACTTTCAATTTCTGTCTTATGGTTCATTTACCACAGTTAGCATAAAGCTAAATTACTAAGAGAAACATTTAACATTATAGGAAACACTCTACCTTTGCTGATAGTGATGGTGTCAGGCGCAGTGGCTGAGATCATGTTGATTACGGAGTGCTCTTGGACCCCCAGCCCTCCATTATTGTGTGTGCTGTGGCTCAACCCCATGTCCTGATGAGGAGGCACCGGACTGCTCGTCGGCTCTGGAGTGTATGAGGTGGACACGGATTCCGCAGCCGAGGCTGACGTGCAGATTAGAGGATTTTTATAAAAGACCAGCCATGAATCTACTTGAATAGGGGGAGAGCTTAAACCCCCAAGCTAGTGTTTAAAAATATTTGAAGTCTCTGATAAAATATATCATAAATAAAATAATTTGTAAAAATAAATTAAATAAAGTTGTTTAGAGGTTGGACACAAAATAAGCAATACATTGTGATTCTATGTATTTATTCTCATGTCAGTTTTTCCCCAAAGAAATAAATGCTTATTGCCCAGATAAATAGCTTTACATGTCATTTTCCCAGATGGCCTACAACTTTTCCACAGCACTGTATCTGCACAACAACAAGTGTGGCTTTTTCCTGGTTATGCTTTTACCAACCAGGTGAATAGCTCTTTTTTTTTTTTTTTTTTTATTTAAATTGAAGGCAGGATTTCTTGCGATGAAACCACAATGTTGTGCCTTACAAAGCATCACATTCATAATTCAGAGTGTGCCAATAGATTCACTCGCTCTGATAATGTGCTACATACTGTAATAACAAAGATACTAAGGTAGAAATACAATGAGTCTGGCTGTGGAGAATTCTACATGCTAAACACTTTTCAGATGGAGTTAACCAACATGCAACCAGTCTCAAAAAGTTAGATATAAAGAAAAGGTCTTTGAACGAGTAAACTCTTTAGAAACTCACCATCAAAAGTCCAATCTGTATAGTCAGTGACATCGTGTGATGTGTTCTCCTCAATTTCATGTTTGTCTTCAACCTGAAGAAAATGCGCAAGACATACAGAGTTTTAGAAGATCTGGAATAAACCATCATTCAACATCCAAGAGTATGAGTGTCAATATTATACAGTTTTTGTATTTTAGGTCGATGTATTAGGTTTATGTTGTATTATGTGCCAAAAACATGGTTTTTACATGAACATTTTCCTATCCCTAACTATTAAACAGGCTGTTTTTTTATTGTGCCATTCTGTTCTGATTGGCTGTCCTGCATCATGCCTCATTCAAAAAGCAGCGTGGGTTGAAACACTTCTTAAAACTTCGGTGCATAGGTGGGGATAAACTGCTATAGGCCACATAGGCTTAGACCAACAGTGCATCAGCAAGGTTTGTCATAATACTCACCAGTGGAAGGCCCAGTCCTGCTCTGGCCCAGTTGACCGAGGAGAGCTGTGATCTCAAAACGTCAGCCACAGGACTGGCCAAATTTGTGGGAGGGAAGACAGGTCCCTGACAAGTTGGGCACTGATAACCCGCTGGTGCCGTATACAGGGGCAGCCGTGAAGCCAAGTCATTCAGACAAGACCAATGGAATACATCTGAGATGGAATAAAAAGAGAAAATGGAGATGATCAAATATTTGATAAAAAAAAAATGTATTTATTAAATTTTCTTTTCTTATTTGCCTGCCTAGTAATACAGAACTTGATATTTGGCCCCATTTAGCCCCAATGAAGCTATTTTTGATAGCTTCTCAGTCTTAGTAATCTTTTCATTATCATCATGTAAAACAAGGTCATATAAGACCTCATATAATACGTGACCACTATCTAGCCACATTACTAGTTGGCACATACATATGGCAATTTCTAGACCTACTTACCATAGCACACCAACCTCACAGTATCCTGGGAATTTAGAGGCTGATTACACAGAGTGCAGTTGGGATTGTAATCACTGTCCTGGAGCCATTGCAGGTAGGACTGTACTATACACTGCACAAAGGAAGAGCAAGAGAGTGAAGTCAATACACAAAAGTAGCACTGTAGCTCACAGGAGATCACCTAGTAAACAGCTGCTCAAAGGAATTAGATCACAAACCTTACTGTGATTGGACACCAGGCAATGCTCACAAACGTTGACTCGATGCTCAAAACAGAACAGGTTCGTAACCTTCCGCTTCGGACACTTGCACAGACCCATGGTCTGCCTGCTTAACTACACACAAACACACCCAATGTTGTCACTTGTTGTAAGTCACCCAGCACACAGCCTGTTCACCATTCTGCCATCAGGCAGGAGATTCTGCAGTATACAGGCTAGAAGAACCAGGTTAATGAACAGTTTCTACCCCTGACAGCTTCTGAATAAGCTGTGAGTCCTTCCCCAACTACCATTTCACTCAGTCACTTTGTTAGCATTATTAATATTATTATTATTATTATCACTACATCATCTCTGCTATGGACAACAACACTTTAACACTAAGTCTCTAAAATGTATATATTCTTCAGAGATTATCCTTTGTTTAATATAAATATATTTGTACATTGCAGAGAGGATTTTTAGATTTTTTTATATGTGTATATTTAACATATCAGTTTCAGTATTTTCTTGCATTTTTATTATTACTTTGCTTACTTTTTGCTGAGTAATTACCAAAGCCTCGCCACAAGCATTTCCACGCATGAATGTCCTGACATGTTGTTCAAATGAAAAACAAACTCTATTTTACTATTTTATCACTACTAAATGTAAAAACTCAAATGACACTTGCAGGTCCAATGCTTATTCCAGACAGCAAATAAAACACTGATATTTGTAATTACAATTAATTTGCATTTTTTTCAGTTGTAGACATCTGTAGCAACCCCTGGTTTCTCTCACTAGGATTGTAGAGAAATTGGAATCAGTAGCTTCGTTTCTCTACGGTGCATTACATCATTTCAATCTTAATCATTTGAACGATTTTGTACACATCTCAACCACTGCATTATACATAAATTGTGAAAAATCGACGGGATTCCCTTTAAATAATAATAGGCTGTGTAGGAAACAGGAGCTTCAGCCAGTGACTTTAACATACCTGGTAGATTCGGCGTTAAGTAACGCTAACTACTTCAACATGTCCAACTAAACGAAAACCTTAAACCAGTATGAATGGTCTCTACATATTTATGCAAGTTATCTATGTGTCAAAGTAATAACAGCAAAGCGGCTATAACTGTAAGTCGGACACAGCAGTCATCCGTTAGCATGTAGCTCGCTAAGGTAACCCATCTCTGGCAGATCTGTTTACAGTGACGTTAGTCGTTTTCACACGAACTGTCAAGAAGCCGAACACAATTAACGTCCAAACTAAGGCTACTCCACTCACCGGGGATGTGAAGAATCACTAGAGCTCAACACCTTTACTCCAAAACTCCGAATTATGGAAAATGTCCTCGTCTACTTATTCCACTCCATGTTTGCGATGCAGGCTTTCGGGAAGCATTTTTGCCACGTCTCTTCCGCAATGTGGTGACTTCATATGTTGACACGGGTTCTAGCTACTTGCGTAAGGAACAGCGCCTTCTACTGGACCAGCGGCTACATTAAAACATTTTGGTCCTCAGCAGCGTGCTGGTTATTGTTTCAGTGCAAGTCATAAATGTAATTATTTTATTTATACATGTTCTAAAGTATATTCCTTTAAGCCGACAGAGTCCTCAGTAATGTGCACTGTACCTTCTCATTTGATGAGAAGTTTGATTCATTTAATGAACTGACTCCTCGGTTTCTTGTGCCCATTCCAATGATTCCCATGCCTGGTTCAGCCCACCTAAAGGCTTCGTGAATAATGCAGTGTCGCATTTTATTTTTTTAAGCTAGAATGGTCAAAATGTATTTTTTAGTTACAATATTATACTTTATTAGAATCCCTCGCCTATTAATAAATTGCACTTGTGAAGTTGTTCAAAGGAATCGGTTCAAAAGATTCACTCACGAGTCGAGCACCGCCGTTCGGCCATTTTTGAGACGATAAGGCGGGCATTTTTGAAACGCTGCTAGAGAGCTGATATTTGCCTGCTGCTAGAAACCGCTTAAGTTGAGTTTAAACGGCTTCTCGAGGTCTAATGTTTATTCGTGCATTTGCGATTTGAGTACACTTAACTTACCTAAGCTAACTAGTTAGCTACCGTTGCTTTATAAAATGAGCGGCAGGACACCGAGGACACCGCGACCAGCGTCGACTGGACAGACGAGCAAAAACAACAGCCAGAGCAGACGTAGGTCACTTTCTAGTCCTGTCCTGTACCGTACCGAAAGTGTCCAACAGGTCAAACCATTGAATTGATTTGGGTAACTAACAGTGAAGCCAACGAAAATCCTTTTACCTGAACTATTTAAAACTAGTCCTTGTTTTCAGAAGCTAACGTTAGCTAGCGTCTCAGCTGCTACAGCTGTTAGTGGGTTCAGGGTTAACGTTACTCATTAACTCGCTGATGAAGAATTCTTTGTGAACGTCTATTTCTAATTAACACCTTTCCATTTGAAACGTAGCTACGTTAGCTAGCTAAGCTAAATCCTTTTCGTGTTTAATTGTTAGCTACAGATGCAGGCAGTCTGCCGCGAAGGAGATCTGCGAGATTGTCAACGAATGAGGAGAACTTGCCACCCAAAGTTGAGGTGAGAAAGTTTATATGCAGTGAGTGCACTTTCCAAGTAGCGTTACTGTAGGAGGGCTCTTAATTCTTTACAAGGTCTCCGCTATGTGTGCAAAAGTATCCCCACAGTCTTTCTAAGCAGTGATATGATCTGTTTTAATGTGCACCCATTGCTGACACAGGAGTTCAGTTGCACGCGCAGCTTCTATGATCTTTATAGAAAAGCACTGACAAAAGAACAAGGTGCTCAGCTGCATATGCGCCCATATGTTACCATGCCCAGTGCTAAGCAATGACTAGAGAGGTGTAAGGCCCCACTGCATTGGGCTGGGGCAGTGGGTTTGCTTTCAGGGGAGTAATGGAGCATCATCCAGTAACTCTACCTGTGGGATGAGTTGGGAGTTGCACTGTCTTCTGTGAAGTGTAGACTCTGTAGATCTTTTAGGGGGCCAGTTGTGGGCTGGAGGTTAGGGAATCAGTCCTGTGACCAGAAGGTTTGCTGGTTCGATCCCCTCAGCTGACAGTCCATGACTGAAGTGCCCTTGAGCAAGGCACCTAACCCCAACTTGCTCCCCAGGCACCGTGGATAGGGCTGCTCACTGCTCCGGGCAAGTGTGCTTGCTGCCCCCTAGTGTGTTCATTAGCGTGCGTCTATGTGGGTGTTTCACTGCACAGATGGGTGAAATGCAGAGGTCTAATTTCAGGGTGCAAACACAGTGACAAATGGTTGTATATTCTAAATTCTAATACTCTGTTAAAAAGGAATTCTGAAGATTTTTTTTTAAATTCTGCATAGTCCTGTCATTGCAAGTTAAAGAAAATCATTGAGAGTGTAATGATGTGAAACGTTGAGTTGAGGTGAAACTTGCTCCAGTTCCAGGACTCCAGTTTCTTTACAGTGGTGGTGATGGGAACCAGGGGATGTGATGTCCACAACGCAGTTATAGCCATGTATATCAGGTCTTTGCTATACAAGATGACAAGTGAACCTAGATGTGCTTGAAATTTTTTTTATGTGTGACATTGATAATGGTAAAATATTTAACTTTTTCACTGTTAACTGTTTTGCCTTAGAGCAAACTGTATGTATCCCTCTGCCATAAATGTATTAAGAACTAATTTTAGACCAAATGCTTGTCTCAATGCTAGTGTAAAACAGTGTCTCAGCTGTGTATTCATATAGTAACGTTTCTGTTTCTGTAGAATGGTGCATTTCACATTAAACCACTCTGGACTACTTTGTTGACATCTAAATGATTGATTTATGCAGAAAAGTTGGTGGCATTCATCTTTATTAACCTTTTTATATATGGAAGAAGAGTTGGATGAGTAATAGTCTACAAACTTTTGAATGTATTAGTAACACTCTTGGCTTTTTTTTCCTCCAAGGCTCCACATGTGGCTGTTAAACGGTCCATTACTGTAAGGAAAATTGCCCCAAGGAAAACCCAGGTAATTCAGACGGTACATTCATACATGGGCTCCATCTGTTAAGCCGTAATTAACACAAGAACAGAATTATTTGAATTAAATTGTCTGTGGTGTTTGAATTCAGTTCCATGTTTTGTACTAGGAAATTTGCCATTCCTTCAAATCACAAAAAAAAAATGGTCTAGACTGCAACACCATTTAATGGCAAAGGACAGTGATTGTTACTACATGGAAACTGTTAATTAAAGCTGGTTTAGTTTAGGCAGCCATACCACCTCATTCAAGACGCTGTTCATATTTGGTATTAATATTCAAGTGATCTATAGTGATCTGATCATAAGTGGTCAGCAAGATGTATAGTTGTTTACCCCTGGCATTTCCATGAATCTCAAATGCATTTTGATCATATTTAATTTCATGACTGGTGGAAATGTATCGGTCTCTTGCTGTGTTTTTCATACAAAAAGGTCCATGGCTGTGTAAATGAAAGGGCTGTTACAAATGTATACTACATGAACCGCTAATGCAACTTGTAAGCAAAGAGTTGTGGAGATCAAAGATTAAGGTACATATCTGCTTTTGTCTCTGCTGTGATGACACAGTGCAAGGTGGTTCTTTAATGCTGTCAAGGATGCATCAAGACACTACAAATGTTCAGAATTTTTCCAAATTGTATTAATTCAACTCTTTTCTTTCACAGGTATCTTCAGAGCCTAACAAGGAAAATGTAGAAAGACCATCCAGTGCCACTAGAAAGAGGTCCCAAGTCTCGAGTCCTCCCCAAACAGAGACATCGGCTCCCAAGCCTACTGTCCTGTCCCCCATCCAGGCATCTTCAACGCCCCCTCACCAACCTAGAGAACCGGAGCAAGACCCTGTGTGGTCCAACAAGGTCCGTCGGTCCTACAGCCGCTTGAGTATGGGTGACCGATCCTTTGAGAGTCCGAAACCGCAATCTGCCTCGTCTCCCACGCGCCGTGAAACGCTGTTTGGATTTGAGAGGCTCCAGACCCCTGAGGTGATCCGTAAGGCTGATGTGTCGAGGGGCGCGCTCCAGGCATCATCCTTGCTCTGTGGAGGATCTTTCAACCTCTCAGCAGCTGACGACATTGTGTCCAACGCCTCAGAACCTGACTTGAACATTCCTGGAGTTTGCGTCATGAAGAAAAACCCTCGGAGGAAGAGGGTCCAACAAATAAAGGTGAGGCGAGGGGACATTTTAGGGTCATACTGCATAGTAGATCTTAGGGGTGAGCAATATAAGGATATGTCATCATCGTAGTGATAAATTACTTCATGAACCACCTTTCTGAATGTATCATCTAGGGCTTGTTAAAATAGCATTTTTAAAAGCTTTGAATACATGTAATTTTTTCAAGAGTACCCAATTACTTATTAAAATAACCCATAGCATAATGTTTATGTTCACATTCATTACTGCAGTTCAAAATATATACAGTACCCCACAATGATATAGTAGTATTAATAGTAGATACTGGAGGTGTAATGGTTCACCAGTTTCGTGGTTCTGTTTGGTCCTCAGTTTCTTGGCCTTGGTTTGGTTTGGATCAGCATGGAAAAATGTAACTCACTTTGAACCACTACAAGCATAATTTTGTTTTAAAAATGCGGTACTGCTGTTCAGCTTGTTTGCAAATATAAAAACACATATCTTAATTCGTACAGCCCTAATTCATCATCATAGTTACATAAGAGTGCAGATTTGACCGCCTTAAATGACATGCAAGTTACGCTGCGTCATTACTTAACTTATAAAACATGGATACAAGTGGAGATTTGCTCAGACATGATGAATCTTCGGTCTGTGAAATTAAGCACCAGCCCACCTGCACCTTGTTTACATGAAGCATGTTCTAATTCATGCAGGTGGTGGCGGCCAATAAAACAGCATTGAACAGCTCATGAGCCAATGGCTGAGCTTGTAGGTGGAGTTTGAGGTCTAGCAGTGAGTGCACTGCTCTGACTACTGACCAAAGTTTATTGTGTTAAATTTAGGATGGCTGGAAAGAATATAATGTGAAATAAAGGTTGTTTACTAAGACAGTAAAATTTATGCAAGTGTGTAGTATAAAATGACATATTTAAAGATTGTATTATTGTAGTGTAGGATTCAGTTCTGCTTCTGTTTTGTGGTGTTATTTGGATGGTGTCGGCAGTTAAAAAAGCACACAGTAAAATTTAAATGTATTTTTTTTATACCAGTGTGCATGTAAAATAAGTACATCCATTTTTGTATTGGGCTGCTGTGTGCACAAATTATTGGGTATGTTTTTATTTTTACCATTAACATATGAGATTGATGACCAGTTTTGCTTAGTTAACCACAAATCAATTATTTTTTCAGTTAGTTAGACTATTCTGCTTGAGTACTACAGATGTCCCAAGAATGAGGCTGACAAATAACAAAACTGTCACTAAAATTTGCACGCGCTCATTTTACAATCACATTTGAATGTGTATCATGAAAATCTCTTAAAGTACCATAGTATATTTTTGCTTCATTGCCTACCTGTGAATCTGCACAAAAGCTTAATTAAATCCTGAGATACAGGATGAATGAATGTTCTTCTCCAGTCCAGTGTTTCTAACTTTGTCTTTGATTTTCCCCTTTTTAGATGTCCGAGCTGGACCTTCTAGCTGCTAAAATGAATGCTGAGTTTGACGAGGCTGAGAGTTTCGAGTTGGTGGTAGAATGAAGTCGTGTTGCAGCTTTTAGAGACAGTTAAGTCCACTGGAAAAAAAGAAAATCAAGAACAGAGGGAACTGAGGGAGCTGAAACAGGATTCTGTACTCATGTCACATATAAAGACCGAGCCGCTTATCTGTTGATGTAAATGTCTGGCAAGATGTAACATACCATTAGACTTGAGGTTAAATTTGGTCTTTATTGTATATTTACCATTTGTCTGTCATTAGGTCAGGGCTGAATGGTTGAATTAAAAACTGTACTGAAAGTTCCATTTTCATTTGTGCTTATTATACTTGCCATATACCAATGAAATGGAAGGTGTTGATATGTGGTCACTATTTTAATAGAATAGTGTTGCCGCAGTCTTTTTTTTTCTGACAAAGATTCATCATTTATATTTGTTTACATTTATCTACATTTATTGGTTTAAGTGTCTGTATTTTTTCTGTGTTCTTTCTGCTTTTTCTGCTCTAAAATGTTATTATTCTGTAGTATATTTAGTTAAGTTTATTCATGGCATCTAGGACACACAGAGTGAACCCCAGTTATTAATGTTTGACCCTTTTCAATATTTTATGCTGTATTATGTATTGTAACGAGTAAAACAGTCAACTGACCAACTAATATTACTTGGAACATTTACGTTTACTGGTTTTTCACTGTTCTACATCTCAAAATGCAGTTTGCCATTTGTTACACTTCATATATTTTGCCACCAGAGGGGGCAGTTTGTTGCTCCAATTAGTGAAAATGACTGCCTGTCTGCAGTGTAATCAATGCAGTATTTTTGTTTGTCCCTCTCCATTCTGTTCCTTCTTAAAAAGCTTACCATTTTTTAATCTGACCTCATATTAACTTTCTTCGCTATGGGCTTTCAAGACATTTTCCTGAAGTCTAGAAGTGCTGACAAAGGAGAATGATCAAACGTGTGACGCCTCAGTTATAATTTGTTACTGTGCCTGTACTTCTAAAAAAAAATCACATTTTTGTTTTTCATTTGTAGTGATGGGGTTTGATGAGGAGCAGACTTGTGGAAAAGAAAGCACTCCTCATACATAATAGATTACATCGTGAGCTTTCATACACTGAAGCATCATCCAGCTTTGTGCCTGTCTAAAACTCTGCATGTCCTATCTGACAAATAAAGGCACGTTAACTCTGCTCAACTCAATATTCCCTCACCTCTCTTACTGCATCCAGTTTCAGATACACTATACCCTTGGAATCACTTTTCAATACCATAATGCCAGTTTAGTTGCAGATAGAAAATATGAGCATTAGATCAATTTTGGAAGGAATGATTGTAGCTGTATGTAATAAAAGTATATAATAACTTTATTAATGGGCAGGGTTTGTAAGGCCATGAAAATGCTGAAAATACAAATGATATATTGCCCAGCACTGCTAAATCTTTGGCAAGGAAATATCATTTTATGCCTCAGAAAAGTCGTGGAAAAGTCACGTAGTTTCACTGTTTAAAAAGTGTACGAACCGCAATAGAGCCTTTTTCATAGTGGTGGAAACTCAGAGTGCTTTACTGACAGGTGAAAAAGCTTAACAGTAATAGAAGAAACTGAGTATTAATTTAAAATCATAGACAGTAACATTGATCAAATTAAAAAAGATAAATACTAAAAGATGTAAATGCTAAATTAAAAAGGTCTTAAAGGTCTGATCTGCAGATCTAATATATGCTGGAACACAGATACCCTGATGTACGAAGCGCTTTAAGGTCATTTCGAGCTTTTAAAACTAGTAGCAGAACTTTCAAAACTATCCTAAAATATATAGGGAGCAAGCAAAGTGTCTAAACAGGGGTGAGATGAGGTGGATCCGTGCTGCTGCATTTTGTATGAATTGTAGAGGATGTGTTGTTTTCTTAGGAAGCCCAGAAAAAGAGCATTACAACAATCAACTCTGCTTGTAACAAACAGAATCAAATGAACAGTTTTACTTTCATTGCTCTGAGATGGAAAAGGCTGAACTTTAGTAATATTTCACATAATTAAAAAAATATATGATTCTACAATGACTAAAGATTAAGAATGAAGTTGTAATGAGTAATTATCCAAAATGTCTCATAATAGAAAAGCATAAATCTTGAGATAATTACTGTAAGCACATAGACTATATTATTGAATAGCTCTTTCCCAAAATACTTAAGATTAAGAGACCCTTATTAGTCCCACAACGGAGAAATTTCACCTCCGCATTTAACCCATCCGTGAAGTGAAACACCACATACACTCTAGTGAGCACACACACTAGTGGGCAGTGAGCACACTTGCCCGGAGCAGTGGGCAGCCCAATCCACAGCGCCCGGGGAGCAGTTGGGGGTTAGGTGTCTTGCTCAAGGACACCTCAGTCATGTGCTGTCGGCTCTGGGGATCAAACCGGCAACCTTCTGGTCACGAGCCTGGTTCCCTAACCTCCAGCCCACGACTGCCCCAGTACTTGAAATACTGAATAAAAATGCCTTTTAGACCAGAGCATAAAGTACATCTCCTCTGCAGACCTCTGCTCCCGAACGTTAGAAACTTTTGCCAGATCCAGTTTATGGGTTCTCTGATTTTGCAGTGACGCGAACGCACATGTGCAGAACGTACTTACACGTTTGATTGGAAAGTAATCGGCTTCAGGCGTTTACACGGCTATTATTCTTCTATTTAACAGATTATTTAAAAGATTTCCCACCTCGTTCAATTGGATAGAAATTTTATTCCGAATGGCCTCAACTGGACTAGACTATTCCGATTGAGCTATTAGTCGGATTATTAACGGATTCTGGATTAGTGTCAGGAAGCTGTTAGTTACTTCTGCACCGCAGAAATAACACGACCTGTATCTACTACATTGATTTTGCGCACAAATAAAAAATAAACAATGTGCATTCCGTTAAAAATGAAACTTGAAACTATTAAAAGAAAATGAGAGAACAAATTAGAAAATCGTGATCATGAATAAAAAACATACCCACGAAGTAAAGAAAACGTGCGCATGTTTAAAAGAAAACGAGGGAACGATTTAAGAAATCGTGACCACAAATTAAAGAAAACGTTCGCTCAAATTAATTTTTTTTTTTACCTCGGTCCCCTCCGGGGCTCCGTAGGTCTGTAATCTGAATAATGCTTCCCTAAGCATTCCCTTGACCAATTACAAGGCTGGATCATGTGCCCCGCCCACACAAAAGAATTTCAGTCAGAGAAACTTAATGAGCTAAAGCTAACCCAGCATATCCAAAAAATGGCAAGCTAGACCACCTGTCTGTAGCTGCCTGTCACTGAGCACGGGCATCATCGATTCCTTCACGCGTTGCTTTGTCCATCAGTTCATCTGTGACTTTTTTGTCCAGTTACTGTCACGAAAGCTGAATAATGATTTTTACTTCTGTATGAGTCGGGAGCAAGCTAGGAGTGTTGTACCAAGAGCTGTCAATCAAGCTGCTCATTAGCCACGCCCACACAGTCTCAGTCTGATCAGCCGTTTTATCAGATTTATATTTTATATTTTATATTTTTTCATTAAAGCTTTGCTGGATGTTTAACATCACACTCAAGTTTAATATCAAAGAAACATTTTTAATATTTTATGTGTTCCTTGGGACTTCAAGGATAAGATTTTGAATTGAGCATCACCCAAAGAACATCCAAACAGAACTGCTTTGCTTTTCAGCGAGTCTTCAGTGCGTCTGTCAGTAGAATATAGAAACATTATGAGATGTAATCTGCTATAATGTTGCTGCCCATAAAAAAACATACACACACACACAAGTATCTCCATTTTTATCTTTCCTGTGTGAAAATTGATGATGAATGGACCAATAGAAATACACCACAATTGCACGGAATGAAAACGCTTTACATTAACTTGTATTAAAAGTTAACAGGAAGCGTCCTCATACGGTTCTTACATAATAGGAAAATGCAGTTATCTTGTCCATGTCTATATTGAGACTTTGCTCTGTGCTCTGGCTTTCTCTGTGTCCTTCTGTTCTCTTTGCTGGAGGGTCACATCACTGCGATACTGTCATCGATTATCAGTGGAGGCTTGGGCTGTATTACACAATTGACCATTGATTGGTGTTGAGGGGACTAAAAGGGACACTGAGGCTTAGCGAACGTCTATATCAACAAGGCTCATACTCTTAAAAATATGGCTCTTAGTTTCAGCCCACATACAACTTCTACATTATGTGGAGGTTGTTGATCTTCTTTGTGGAGGGTATTTTTTTAGGTAGCCAAAGGTGGTTTAATACAACATTTGTCTGGAAAATTAAATCAGATGTAGAGAATCCAGAATTCTTTGCAGTGGTGATGATAGGAACCAGACATCTAAAGCACTTAATACTTCTAAGACCAACATTACAAGATATTATTGCACATAATGGTTACAAATACCCTATCCAATGTCTGAAGCAACGTTTTACAATAGTTCTGAGATAAGATTTTGGTCTAAAACGCACTTTTTCAAAGCTATTAAAAGGAAATTTTAACAGCATTTCTACATGTTTGAGTTATTTGCTATTTATTAAAACATAAAGAAAGGCATTCAGAGTGAAATACATAGAGTCTGAATTGTGTAATGCCTTTAAAAGCTACATCACAGAAAATTATTACATAAAGTGGTTATGAATGTGCTGTCTGACACCTGAGATCATATTTTATTTTAGTTTTGAGATAAAACTTTGGTCTAGAACATATTTTTAAATTTGGTTATGGTGAAGGGGTACATGCAGGGTTTTGTGAAGCAACATATTCCTCAAATAACACTTTTTTTTTTAGATTTAGCACTATTTTACCATCATCAACGTCACATATCATCCCTGTCCAATACAAACCTCATTTTTTGAGATTTTTTTCTACTTTATTTCAACACACCAGCTGTCTTTTATGTTGTGTGAAAATTTCATGATGAACGGACCAATGAAAATGCTCTAAAATCACTTGAAATAAAACCTCTTTAAATTAACTTGCCTTGAAAGGTAAGAGTGTTTCTCCTATAAAGTTGCTATTTTGGAGATACCTGTTTTTATTGCACAGCGAAGATATATAAATTTAGATGACACCTGTAGGTTCACTGGTTGTTTTGAATAGTAAATAAATGGCTGTATTTGTGTTGTGCACAACCACTTTAAAGAAACCTGAGTTGCTTTACTGTATTGCCTACATTATGAAACCACTCTGAATGATTTTGTTTGCATCTCCCAAATGTGGGGTTTTCATTTAGAAACATTAGTCCAGGCTGCCTTAAAATTTTGAGTTATGTGAACCTCATATAATATATGTGTAGTTCATAGGGTATAAAACACAGATTAATGTTCTGTTAACTTACTACAACCCCAATTCCAATGAAGTTGGGACGTTGTGTAAAACATAAATAAATACAGAATACGATGATTTGCAAATCCTTTTCAACGAATATTCAATTGAATACACTACAAAGACAAGATATTTAATGTTCAAACAGATAAACTTTATTGTTTTTTGCAAATATTCACTCATTTTGAATTTGATGCCTGCAAAGTTCCAAAGAAGTTGGGACAGGGGCAACAAAAGACTGGGAAAGTTGAAAAATGCTCAAAAAACACCTGTTTGGAACATTCCAAAGGTGAACAGGTTAATTGGAAACAGGTGAGTGTCATGACTGGGTATAAAGGGAGCATCCCTGAAAGGCTCAGTCGTTCACAAGCAAAGATGGTGTGAGGTTCACCACTTTGTGAGCAACTGCGTGAGCGAATAGTTCAACAGTTTAAGAACAACGTTTCTCAACGTGCAATTGCAAGGAATTTAGGGATTTCATCATCTACAGTCCATAATATCATCAAAAGATTCAGAGAATCTGGAGAAATTTCTGCAAGTAAGCGGCAAGACAGAAAACCAACATTGAATGCCTGTGACCTTCGATCCCTCAGGCAGCACTGCATTAAAAACCGGCATCATTCTGTAATGGATATTCCCACATGGGCTCAGGAACACTTCAGATCACTTCATTGTCAGTGAACACAGTTCGTCGCTCCATCTACAAGTTAACTTAAAACTCTGCCATGCAAAGCGAAAGCCATGTATCAACAACACCCAGAAACGCCGCCGGCTTCTCTGGGCCCGAGCTCATCTGAGATGGACTGATGCAAAGTGGAAAAGTGTCCGGATTGCTATCAGTGCAAAGTTCAAAAGCCAGCATCTCTGATGGTATGGGGGTGTGTTAGTGCCCATGGCATGGGTAACTTGCACATTTGTGAAGGCCCCATTAATGCTGAAAGGTACATGCAGGTTTTGGAGCAACATATGCTGCCATCCAAGCAACGTCTTTTTCAGGGATGTCCCTGCTTATTTCAGCAAGACAATGCCAAGCCACATTCTGCACGTGTTACAACAGTGTGGCTTCGTAGTAAAAGAGTGTGGGTACTAGACTGGCCTGCCTGCAGTCCAGACCTGTATCCCATTGAAAATGTGTGGCGCATTATGAAGCGCAAAATAGGTCCCCGGGCTGTTGAGCAACTGAAGTTGTTGTCAAGCAAGAATGGGAAAGAATTCCATCTACAAAGCTTCAACAATCAGTGTCCTCAGTTCCCAAATGCTTATCGAGTGTTGTTAAAAGGAAAGGTGATGTAACACAGTGGTAAACATGCTCCTGTCCCAACTTCGTTGGAACGTGTTGTAGGCATCAAATTCAAAATGAGTGAATATTTGCAAAAATCAATAAAGTTGTATTGAATTGAATATAGATTGAAAAGCATTTGCAAATCATTGTATTATGTTTTTATTTATGTTTTACACAACGTCCCAACTTCATTGGAAGTGGCGTTGTATTTGAAATTCATTCATTCAAAATTTTAAGATTTTAATTTTAATTTAAATTTTTTTAAATAAAAATCAGTGTAATTCCCCTTTTCAGAGTGTACCTCCCAAAGACATGCAGTTATACTGTAGTTGTATGGCAATAATTCTATTAAAATGAGTTTAGACTAAGGTTGGAAGAGGAAACAAGCAAGACAGTAGAGCTGAAAAGTAGAGCTTTTCTTGTTATTATTATATCATTTGGGTAGTGTGTCTATATAGTACATATAGTATGTAATACATTACTGTCAAATCAAAACTGTGTATCTGTAAAATGACAAATTTACAGAAGAAGGAAAAAATATTCTTTACTTGTCATTGAATATACATAAAAACTTACATCACAATGTAAAGGGTAACTTGAGTTTTAAAATTATGCAAAAAGTAATAAAAAATATGACCAAAATAGAGATGCGTAACAGCAATAATATGCTTTTGACTTGTTATCAGTTAGATGGTATATCTCATTTCATAATGCCCGAGTACTGATTATATAATTTAAAAAAATATTTATTTATTATAGTCATATTTTATTTATCTCAAACATTTATCACATTCACCTGTAGTTGTCACATGCTTCGGTCAGATGATATTGATGCTTTGATATTTATGATGCCATTTTGCATGTCATAGAGTGAAATGTCACCCTAAAAGATGGTTAGAGAGGAGTGAGTGTTTGTTGATGGGAATGCATTGTGTCATTCTTGTAATTCAAATTGATTCCCAATGATTCCGTCTTCAGTATAATCACCGTCCCCCATCGCATTGGCATAATATGGCAGGGGATCAATAATGACCACCGGCGCATTATTACCATTCAAGCCAACACCCGAAGCTTAGGAAACAAGCTAGCTATGTTTTTTCAGATCTGTTTTCCAGAACTTTGTGTTAACCAAGTCCTCAAGGAAGAAGGGTTAGGCTTACAAGAAAACTTTGGAGTTGTATGCAAAAGCTTGAACACTGCTAGTCAAATGACATGTTTTGCTGATTTTCTATGTGAAAATAAGTTTGCACATCTTCTACACGGGGGCTTTTTGTTTCAATGTATTTGCTAAGTTTGTCATGTTGATGTTGGAAAAACATGGAACATAAAATGCACCATAACTTTTGCACAGGTTAAATTTTTTCCTCAATGTGGTAAATTCAACAAATGGACAGTAATTCTGCATGAAAGTGTGCAGAAGTGTGTTCAGTGTGGAGGAAATGTGCATATTTTCACACCAAAACCTTTTCACATGTTGTTCGTACAGTACAACTCTAGACAACAAACTGAGGATATAACTTTGATTAAGTCAACCATGAGTGGTCAACTTGTTCATACTCATAGTACTCAATGTAGTTATTGCGAATATTATTTTATTAGCACCTCATCAGCATCATGTGGTTAAAGAGTTAAAACTAGCATGTGCATGTTGCGGTGGCTGCATGATGTCCCCGTGGGCATTTGAGGCAGTTGAACAGGAATTATTGACGTGGGCATGGGTTCTTTTGGAAAATCACAGACAGGGAACTGGAGAGGAGGAGCTAAAGAGGGTCAACACTGATAGAAAAGATGTGAGGATACCAGGTTTCTTCTCATTTCTCATGATCCTTCCAACCATGATGCAGAGTCAGGATTAGTGCCGTTTTTTTTGGTGCGAAGTTGTGATATCTTTGTCCATCTTGCTCTGTAGTTAAGGTAAGACTGTTAATGTTTATTTTGCTTATTAAACCATTATTATATCATTACCATGCAATGAGAAGAAAGTAAATTTGTATATATAAACTGACTTGTATAAGTAGTTGTTGCAACACAATATTACAATACAAGATTTTACAATTGTGACTGTTACATTTATTGACTTTGATGAGAAGTAACTTGTTTTATACTATAAAGCAGTTTGTGTTAGAAATTTGTGTAAAAATACCTGCTAATTATTATAGTGCAATGAACACTTTATTAGAAAAATGATTATGATTCCTGTGGGAAATCTTTTTAAAGGGGAATTCTGCTTTCAAAATTTCAAAACAAAATGGTCAAAATGTAAACTAAACAATTCAGACTGTTTGGATGTAAAATGGTGCATTGCTAATGGTGGTGATGGGAACCAGGGGTCTTGATGTCTACAATGTGTGTGTATCTGTTTTGTTTATTATCTAGAAGAACTAGTGAATCTGTGACATCAGAAAAAAAGTTTTTTTGGAGACTATTTTGCTTCACAATACCCCATATGGACCCCTCAGCTGTTTTAATTGTGACTTTTAGGCCAAATTCACGCATCAGGCAGTGAATTCATAACATCTTTGTGTGCTGTAGCTTTAAGAGGCATTAGACTCTGTCTGGTTCCCATTACTGGTGCTGTGAACAATTCAGACTCTTAGAAGTTCCTAAGCATTTTGTCTAACGACTGATCTAAAAACTTTATTTACATTTATTTTTGAAGAAATTTTGAAAAATTCCCTTTCAAGTGTACCAACATCACAAGAATGTTGAGTTACCCTTTTGAAGGCTACCTACATTGGGATGTAATAACATGCACAGTGCAATAAATATATATATAGATTATATAAACATTGTATATCATCTTCAGATTACTAGCATAAGCTGTTCATAAATACTCAAGTACTGCTTTATAAATACATTATTCAATGCTTTTACTTGTGTTATGAAGTCTCCATTTAGGAAGCCTTCAAAGAAAGAGTTACCACTCAGCACAATAGGAAATTCATATTAAAACAACTTTATTACATTGTGATCATTGTGCTTCTTAAGTGTTAACACTGTGTGGCAAACTATTGCACTCACCTATCTGCAGCATTCTTGCCACCTCTGTAGGACTCATAAAGACATTATTATAGTCATACCTACTATATAGTCATGCCTGGTTAACCATCCTACAGAGTATCATCCATCTGGCCTGTTACACTGTGGCCAACCACGGCTTCTCTGTTGGAAAACAACAGTTGTTGGAGAAATTCTTTAAATCTGTGCTGCTGCACCAGAACGACAGAGAACACCAGACGGATTTTGATGATCGCTCAGAGGAGGAGTGGGAGAACGAAAAAATGGCCCACCACCAAACGCATCACCATAACCAACATCATCATGAACCTCAGCATCATCATCATCATCACCATCACTCACCTCATCACCATCACCAACATCAACACCATCAGGGCTCACACCTGACTGAGGGGTATGATGATACAAATACATACACAATAATAGGGAAGGCCTAATGAATCTTTAGTGTAATTTTTTGTTCATTGTGAATAGAATCATCATGGTATTACTGCAAGTATTGTAGTAAGACTCTTAATTGCAATTGGTTAGGACTTCAGGAGCTGAACTAAAGGCCTGAAATGTTAATCATTAATATGATTAAGAACTGACAGAGGAATCAAGAAATTACATTTTTATTCCAAATTGCTGGGACCAATTGTGTGAACCATGAGTTCTATAAAGAACCACTTCATGCTTAAATGATTCTTTGCATGGAAAAATTGTCCTTAAGATTGATGGAGAATGTGTTGAATATGGTTCTAGCACCAAAAGGGTTCGCCTGTTGTTACAAGAAAACAGCAACAGCCTCTTTACTGAAAGACTGACTGTGAAACTGCAACACACAAAATAAAATATATGTTTTTATGTCTGTTACAAGCTTCAAATGTCTGTATTTAATCTAGAACGGACAAAAATGTTAATGTAAATTGCTTGTAGCCTGGCACTAACATAACAAACTACTATAATCCCATAAGAGCACTCAGAATTAGCGTTATCGTTTTTGAATTTATGGCCTAGCTCTAAAGCAGAGTTTACATGTTGGCTGTTCTATGCAAATTTTGGCATCTTGACAGCATCAACAACATGATTCTCAGAGGGGAGCTTTAGCAGCATGGGTTGTTTATTTTAGGTGGAAAAAGTTGGAGGGTGTGCTATACTTCAGCAATGAGGCGTTCAAGGCCCATGGCTCCCAAAAAAATCAACATCCAGTTAATTCCACTCCTGCAGTCAATGGCAACTTTTTTCAATTTTTCATCACTGGTCGATTTAAAACAATGGCATATCCAGCCTGTCACTAATACGTAAACACAGAATAACATGTGGTGAACATGTCTTAGTTCACCACTGATACATGGAGGTTTGTGTTTATAAGATGCCAAGAACAGAATAATTTATTTGGTTATTTTCCTCATTTCCAGCCATGGCGTATCAGAAGGTAGTAGTGTTCACCATCATCATCATAGTTTCAATACTCATGAGGACCACAAGCATCACCATGAAAAATCCCATCATCCTCACACTGATAGCCACCATCAGCAGCAGCGCCATGAGAAGCATCACAGAACCAAAAAGAAGTCCCATCCTCGAGCTTCAGTTACTTCATCAAACTCCTCCATATCTTCATCTGGTTCTTCCTCACACTCCTCCTCCTCATCTTCCTCCTCCTCAACATCATCATCATCATCCTCTTCTACTTCAAGTTCTTCATCCTCAAGTTCATCCTCCTCTACCACTTCTACTTCCTCTTCTAATTCCTCATCTTCATCTTCCTCCAGTTCTTCCTCTTCATCTTTCTCTTCCTCTGGTTCATCTTGGTCATCTGAAAGCAGTCTAGAGAATGCCAAATTTGCCAAGTCCAAAAAGGGTCCTCGCCGCCCACAGTATTCCCAGTCCTGCACTGACATCTCCAGGAGAAGTAAAGCCTTTGAGGATGATGAAGATGAAGAAGATATGCCTTTGTTGGATAGTGATGGCCATGTCCACAGGTCCACAGGCATGAAAAAGGAGTTATCTATCAAGAGGAAGGGGAAAAGCACTGCAAAGGGGACAAATTCATCCCATAGAGCTTCTGGAAAAGATGTACTGCAGAAAAAAAAGGGTCAGGCCGGAAACTTTCGAAAGGCAAAGTCTATGGAGGTGCTGCCGAGGCAGGTAGATCAGTCTGTAAAAACAGAGTTAGATGAGAAAGAAATGGAAAAGAGGAAGGAAGAGGCCAGGAAAAACATTCTAAAGGAAAAGATGAAGTTTTCTGCATTTCTAAATGAGATCACTAGACAGGTACTAAGCCCCTCCAGGCTACAGACTCTTGGAGTCACTGATGCTCATAAACCATCAAGTCCTACTCCATCCTCTGTGAAGTCTCCAAACCCAGAGCGCAAAGAGCACAAACACTCAAAACATTCTGCCAGCAGGTCTGGAAGCGCAAACTCTGTGGCAACCAGTGCACCATCCTACACCAGCAAACATTCCCATTTAAGCAAGCACTCCAGTCGACATTCACATTCCAGCAAGATTTCCCATTCAAGCAAACACTCAAACAAACATCACATTCACCACTGCCATCATCATCACCACCATGAGACTGTGAGTGGGAATCCCAAGCATCTTCTCCATAGTGTAAGCAGTCACACTAGCACCAGCACTGGATCATCTAAAAGCCATTCCTCAAGGTCAAGACATAGCCGTAAGGGACATAGGAAGCATCACAGTAACTCTGGTACTCATTTAACGGATGGAACCAGCACGGACACAGAAAGGAGTACACTGAAGCTCCGCTCCCCCTCCCCAGTCCCTCATTATCATTCCCATCATGATCACCATGGAGGAGATCACCATAGTTCATCATCACACCATCATTCTCCTTCACACCACCATCATGGAGCTCACCGAAGCCCATCCCCACATCAGCATTCTCCACACTCAGAAACTCATCGTCATCATTCTCATTTGGAAGCACACCACCATCATTCCCATTCAGAATCTCACCACCATCACTCACCTTCTCCATCACGTCACCACACTCACCATCATGGTGATCACCAAAGCCCATCGCCACGGCATCATTCTCCACATGTAGAAACTCACCATCACTCCCATTCAGATTCTCAACACCATCATTCACATTCTCCATCACACCACCACCATCATGGCGATCACCAAAGTCCATCACCACAGCATCATTCTCCACATGCAGAAACTCACCATTACTCCCATCCAGATTCTCAACACCATCATTCACATCCTTCATCACACCACCACCATCATCATAGTGATCACCAAAGCCCCTCGCCACATCATCATTCTCCACACTCAGAAACGCACCATCATTCCCATTCAGAATCTCATCATCATCATTCACCTTCTTCATTACCTCACCACTACCACCATCATGGTGATCACCAAAGCCCATCACCATGTCATCATTCGCCACACTCAGAAACTCACCATCATTCCCATTCAGAATCTCACCATCATCTTTCACTTTCTTCTCCACATCACCACCACCATCATCATGGTGACCACCGAGGCCCATCTCCATTTCAGGATTCTCATCACTTAGAAACTCACTCTCATTCCCATTTAGAATCTCACCACCATCATTCATCTTCTCCATCATCACAACACCATCACCATGACAGTGATCACAGAAGCCCATCCCCACGACATCATTCTCCACATTCGGAAGCTCATCCTCATTCACATTCAGAATCTCACCATCGTCATGCATCTTCTCCATCACACCAACACCACCACCACCACCACCATCATCACAGTGATCACAGAAGCCCATCCCCACGACATCATTCTCCACACTCTGAAACTCACCATCATTCACTTTCAGAATCTCCTCATCATCATACATCTTCTCCATCGCATCACCACCACCATCATCACAGTGATCATAGAAGCCCATCCCCAGTACATCATTCTCCACATTCAGAAACTCACCATCATCATACATCTTCTGCGCACCAACACCACCATCACCATCACAGTGATCACAGAAGCCCATCCCCTCGACATCATTCTCCACACTCTGAAACTCACCACCATCATTCACCCTCTCCATCACACTGGCACCACCACCACCACCATCATGGAGTTAAGCGAAGTCCATCCCCAATTGATCATTCTTCACACTCTGAAACTCATCAACAATCCACACCACAATCTCACCATCATTCCTCCCTTCCAGACCTTCACCAGCATTCCTCTCATACTGAATCCCACCTCCATAATAAGTCTCATCCTGAATCCCACATTCACCCTTCCACACATGAGTCTCATGTCCACCAATCTCATGCAGATTCCCATCACCATGATGACTCACAACAGCATTATTCTTCTCATCCTGAACATGCTGAGCATAGTCATGATTCTCATCATCATTCCCATGACCATCATCACTCCTCTTATGCTGACGTTCACCATCATCATTCTCATCACCATTCTGATGACCATCACCATCACTCCTATCCCGATGTTCATTCCCATTCTGAGGGTCATCTAAAGAGTCCCACTCTTCACGAATCCCATCACCACCATTCTGATACTCACCACCACTCCCACTCTCATAGCCCAACTCCAGCAGAAGGACATAATCAACATTCTTCCCATTCTGACCATCATCACCATCACCACCATCACGCTCATTCTGAAGACATTCACTCTGAGCCACATCAACGTAATTCTGATGCTCATGATCACTCTTGTCATGATTCCCACCCTCATAGCCCACCCCACTCTGAAGGACACCATCACCACTCACATCCAGATTCCCATCATAGTTCCCAGTCTGAAACCCATCATCATCAGTACCATCATCACCATCACAAGAATCCACAGTCCCCTCATAATCACTCCCATAAGGAGCATGATCACCACCATCACCGTGATAAGTCAGACTCCCACCAATTTCATTCTGAATCACATCATCATTCCCATGCAGAACCTCATACCCATCACCACCATCACCACCCCGAACACCCAGAATCCCACCACCATTCACATCTGGAATCTCACCACCATCATTCCCATACTGAAAACCACCATCATCCTGAGCATCCAGAACCCCTTCACCATTCCCATTCTGAATCTTACCATCAGTCCCACCCAGAATCTCACCACCTACAGGAGCATACAGACTCCCTTCACAATCATTCCCATTCAGAATCCTACCACCGTTCCCATATGGAAACCCATCATCATTCCCACTCTGGGGATCATCCAGAATCTTATCATCATCATTCCCACTCTGAGGAACATCACCATCATGGAGATCATCCCAGCCCTCTTCGCCACTCTCCAGTTGGCCAGCGGTCCACCTCCCCTCATTCTAGCAAGTCAGATTCCTCTGGAAACACCACAAGCTCTTCCAGCCATGATGATAAGTCTACTGTGAGCTACAAAGTAACATCCCTGCCTCTCAAAGTAAGGAATTTATATCTGATCTCAGGTTCCAATAAGCTTTGAACATATCGCTGTTGTCGGAACAAAACCTTGTATCTCCATTTTTGTCGATATTCCATTTTTGACATAATTTGAAATGCCAGTTGGCTTTTATATTATGTGTAAATTTCATGAAGGATGTCCTCCTGTAAAGTTACCATTTTGGAGATACAAGGTTTTGTTCCGACAGCAGCGATATACACAATTGTAGTTGCATTCATTTACGTTCCATTCAGTTTTAAACATATCAAAATTATATTTACATTTCATCATGTGCCACACTTGTTTTTCATTATGTAGGGGAGAACAGGTATGGTTATAACATGGGTTGTAGCACAACCAATTCCACCAGCCAGGGATTCGATAGGATTCATATGATCATTTCAGTTTTTACCCACCACCTCCGTTGTGGTTGTCAAGGCTGGAAACAGGCACATGCAAATTATATGGAGAAAAAATGGATTTTGAGGTAAAAATTAATTTTTTTTAACCAACACTGTATTTTGTTTAGTACTTATACTATCACAGATAAAAACACATGACTTATATTAGATTCAACTGTAGTTTCTCAGGCAAAATATGATGCATTTTTCTCCTGCAAATTTCAAGCCATAAAATTTCAAGCCACAAAGAAAGGCAAGTCAGTCTGATCAGTTGTAAAGGCACATGGGACACTGAGCAGATACTACAAATGACTGCAGACTGGGGTCCAGTGATCTTCCAATAGTAGGTTACGAGAGTGGCAACATGCTTTTTTCTGAGATGTAGTAGAAAGTATTGGCTGAAAGTTTGACTCAGACAGCAGACCTGTATTAGGGTGAAAGTCCACATGAGATAAGCATATGACAGGTCAGCCACTGGGGAGTGGAGTAAAATTGAATACTAGCACAGATGCCAGACAAACTGAAAAACCATGTACTCAAGTTTTCTGTTCTACTTTATTTTAGATCAGAAAATTTGCATATCAAGTGGCAGTAATATATAACATGAAACAACCACTTACATGGGATGAAAAGCATTGTTATGGGTTATTATTTTATTTCAGTAAACCTCTTTTTGAAGTATATTGCATGTTGTGGTCTCTGTTTGCTTCTTTTGTCTAATTGTTACAACTTACCCCAGCATGTGTTACAACCTTCCCCGATAGTGCAGTAGGTTGAAACTAAGAAACACAATGTAGTTGACATCAACTCATGAAGTCTGCGATACCTTTACTGAGGATTGAATTGAAGCAATTTGGAGTAAACAAATCTGGGTACTTGTATAAAAGTTTGAGAACTCTAGCTCAAAAAAATACAGTGAGTTACAAGTGCTGAAACAAAAAGTGTTACAACTATAGCCGGTCTCCCCTACATTTGTATGCAAAAGTTTTGGCACTCAAAGTTAGTTAACACATTCTTTACAGAGAACACACTTCTGCACATTTCAACATATTGGGAAAAAATTAAACATAAAATGTGGCCTGTAGAAAATTTATGATAAAATGTTATTTTTTGCCATATTTAAGTTCCCTCTACAGGACGTGTTAACTCATTTTCAACGAATGAACAAAACATGTCATTTGGCAGTATTCATACTTTTGCATGCGACTATCCGTTTAATGGCAATCTCTGTTGTGTAATATGTAGCGACACATTTGACCTTTGGGCAAAAACATATTCATCAGATTAATTAACAATTTATTTGTATTGATTACTTGGTAGTTTGACTTGAAGCAGCATGATCAATAGTTGTTTTTCTTAATACTTTTTCCATCATCATTCTCACGGGCAACTTTAAAAATCAATTCCCTTTTTAATCCTACCCAGGAAAAAGGCTCTGAACTCGAGAGGATCATGTGAGTTTAATTATAAACTGCATTAATATTGTATCTATGTATATACTTATGAAAAGAAAAGCATGGCTACACTTCACTTTACTGATCTGTCATTTTGCTATGCACTGAGTGTGCAGTGTATTACATACACCTACCCTGTACCTACACTTCTTGCCCATTTTATCTGGTACACCTACCATGTATCATTCTGTAGGCCATTCCTCAATGGAAAGACACCACCAGAATGAGAGAGGCTGCTCTGTTATGCACCCACTAACACCGGTATCACTATTCTCAAATAATACAGAACTGTGCAAAAGACAGGCTTCACTTTCAAGTTCCAGTCAAACTAGCCTTCAAACATATTTGCAACATCAGAAGAAAAAACATACAGAAAACATATATTTAACAATAAAGTACACATAAAGTATACGTTCAATGTAATATCTAATGTTACAGTATTCCCTTTCTTTTGCAAGGATGTAAGTTCAGTCTTAGAAGTTGGTTGCATTTCCTGCACAGTACTTGATCAGTATCTGGTCAGTGATGGTCCTGTGGTGGTCCCTTCCCATTGAAGTATGAGATAGAAGGTGTCTGAACAATTGTGCATAGCAAGACATTAGTAATTGTACATATGCAGTGCACCTATGTAGCCAAATAGCAATTGCAGGAACAAAGTATGTGCGCTGTTATAAAGTGGTGATGAGGGTGTATCATTATATTATATATATATGATATATATCATTATATTATATATATATATGTATATATGTGTGTGTGTGTGTAGGATGCTTCAGGAACAGAATGAAGATCTCCACAACACTTTGCGACAGACAGCGGTGCGCATGGAATGCCTAGGAGCCGAGTTTATCACTGGACATCAGCTACTGGAATCTGAGCTACAAAGAACTCGTGTGGAGCTTAGCAGCATGATGGACAAGTTCACAAGGTCAGGAGCCAATATTTTGTCCCTTAATATTGAATGGACAAATACAAAAGACTATGTACTACAGGTGGGCAATATGACAATAATTTTTTTTTCCCCCAACATTTTGTTCATGTGATAATCAATGTACTTTTGTGAGCACATCCTGAATATGGTCAGTATTAAAGAACTCTGATCAACTGCATATTTCATAATTGGTCCTGTTTAATTGGATTTAGTGCAGTACAGTATATGAAATTGATGGCAGTATATTTGGCGGTACTAGTGCATTGTGTCAGTCAAAATACCAAGATACATATCATGTATCATGAAAATGTATCGTGAAATGATATTTTTGCCATATTGCCCACCCGTACTCAAAGTACTCAATATACTCAATGTAGTCAAAGCAATTTGCACCTGACTATGTAATATGCAAAATATGTTCAGCTGTAACTTTCTGGTAAGATTCAACATCCATCTTCCGTGTTTCTGTTTAGGCTTCAGGATAACTATTCTTCCACACAACAGACCAATCACCTTCTAGAGAAAAAACTACACTGTGTGGTAAAGCATATCATTTGATTCCAAAATACAAGGCTGACTTCAGTTTTTCCCGTTTACCCTTTGAAAAATCCTTATATAACTTTCCAAAGATATTTTATAGGTCCAAATGTTTGTAGGCACTTACTCATCCAATGTTTATTTTGAAATCAAGGGTATTAATAGGGAGTTTTCAGTAGTTAGCTACATTGCTGTGAGGATTTGATTGCATTCAGCCACAAGAGCGCTAGTGAAGTCAGATACTGATGTTGAATAATTAGTTTTGGATCACAAACACCACTCTAACTCTTCCCAAAAACATTGGATGCAGCTCCATCACTCCAGACAATGGAGTTCCATCACTCCACAACCGAGTGCTGAGAGGCTTTATATGCCTCCAGCTGACCCTTGGCACTGGGTATGCTAACCATAGACTTAAGTACAGCTACACCAGAGTCCCATTCTATTGCCAGTACTTTAGGAGGAGATGAAATTGTGTTAGTGATCAAAAACCAGTCATCCAACATGACCTGACCTGACATGACCTGACCTCCCCAATACTCTTGTGGCTGAATGCAGTTAAATCCTCATAGCCATATTCCAACATCTAGTGTAGAGCCTTCCCAGAAGAGTAGAGGTAGCCTAGGAAGAACAACTTTCCTATTAATTCCCTTGATTTCAGAAGAAACTTCTGGGCATATATTGTAGCTAAATTCACTATTTAGAAGCAGTGTCTGGATATTTTGGATGCAGTGTTTATAGCCTACCCATTTGTAAATTGTGTATTATGAATAAATTACAAGTCTGCAACAAAATTTGGTGATGAACAAGCTATTATTGGCTAAATCAATATGGAATTTGTTATAAATCATTCTTTAAATTCTACATTTATGTTTTTTGCTGTGCATTTCACTTCTCCTTCTATTTGTCACCAGGCTGAAAGTATGGATGGGGAACGTGAAAAACTGAATCAGCGGATCTCAGAACTGACAGAGCAACTGTCAGCTGCCAAGACAACCATTCAGAGCCTGGAGACAATAAATGTATGAGCTTGCTGACAGAAAAAAACAACAGAAAATGTCATAAACCAGACAGGATGAATATAGAGGGATATTATGGATTGTCTTAAAAATGTCATCTATTTCATTATCTTTCTACTTTTCTCAACTCTCTTTCTCTTAGGTGACTTCAATGCTACAAGATGCCCTGGTGAAGCATTTCAAGTCAGATGATCCCCTCAAACCATTCAGACCTCCAGTTGCACCTCCTCCAGTTCAGTTTATGGACAGTGATCATTACGACAAAGGCTCAGCGACCGGGGACGAGCAGACATTGGGTCCTCTCCCAGAGGAGGAGGAATCAGATTGGTCAGAAATGGGGGACGAGGCACAGCATTGCACCTTGAGAGGTTCAGAGGGAGGTCACCATGGTGGCACTGCCTTTTCGCCATGGCATCAGGGGACCAGTCGAGTGGTGAGGGTGGATCAATATGGAAGGGGAGATGGGGATACTGAGAGTGAATCTGGGGGTGAAGAGGTGGTCAGAGGTTGTGGCCTACAAATTCCCCATCTGCAGTTCACCATTCACCCTGAGACCTTACCTGTTCCCCTGACGGATGCCAGTTTGTCCCGCTTCAAACAGAGTCTGACCAGCCCTGTTGGAGAAAGTCACCACTTTCCTGGTGGGCGACATCTGGGCTCTCCCATCCGCATTCTCTCTGCTAGCCTGGAGGGAATAAACTCCTCCGGCCTGCAGCAACACGAGCATCATGGCCAGTTAAAGTGCACCGAAGGCATGATGAACCTCCACCGTCCACAAAGGGGCACAGCTGAGGATTCAGATGAAGAGGAACTTGTTCGTAACTGGAAAAGAGCAAACAACCAGGAGGCTGAAGGTGGTGGGAGAGGGGCAGGGAAGGGTGGCTCAGAGCCTGTGGGTAGTCTGGCGAGTCTAGAGTCAGCACAGAGGATGCTTAACCACTTCATACAGGGGGGACAGAGAACCCAATTATAAAATAGGGTTGATAAACAAGGCTTTACCTTGGCATTAGCTGTATTAAAGCAACTGACTGATAATGTGCCAAGAATATTGGGAAGGTCAAACTATACAGTGGTGTGCAAAAGTCAGAGACCACCCTCCATTTATTTCATTTCCAATTAAAATGTACAAGTTATTTGTTTTTCAGGAGATATTTCTGAGAAAATTAGATATAAGATAATCCACTTGAATAAGAAACAGAAGTTGCAAAAGTCCAAGCAATTATTAAAAGATACAGTGTCAGACCTGAAAAAACTGTCAAATAATCAGAACTTAAAGCTTTCATGTTTGAGACACGGGAGAAAATCTTGCTGGAAAAAAAACCTGGTCTTTCCATCCTTCCACTGTGAAAAGACTCAATGGTAAGGGTCTGAAAGGATGTGTAGCTGTTTATAAGCCGGCACTAAGAAATAAACCAAAAAGAAGAGCATTTGTAAATTTAACAAAGAAGCTGCTGGTGTTTTCAGAACAGTGGAGTGACCACTCCAAAACCCAGGCCTCAACATCACTGAATGTGTTTAGGATTACTTAGAACCTAAATAAGCAGAACATGCAACCAACCTCTGTGGGAAAATATGATTTCAGATTTCTTTGAAACATTAAAAAAGAATGTAATCTATTATAATGGCAAAGACATAAAATGCTAGTTGTTGTGACTTCTATGTAATTTACTGTTAAATGTATTGTTTCCACCCTTTTGAGCAAGAGTTAAAGAAACTAAGGGTCTCTGACTTTTGAACAGTACTGCAGATGTGGATGTTTGGTAAACACTGAAATGCCAATCTGATGTGTGGTCAGATTTTTGTAATTCAGCAATCTAAGCACATCTTCTGAGGAGTACATTGTATAAACATAAATCTACATGCTGTTTGTGTATTATGTAAGTAGCCAGATTATTTTAGGGTATGAACTAATGAGCTAGCTCTGAGCCCTCCGCTCACAACTCAAAGTTTGCACTGCATAATTAGGCTTTTGAGTCTGAGTTAAATAAGGCTTTTCAGTTTAAAATCAAATATGCACTATATGTCCAAAATATCTAGACACCTCTTCTGACTAGTGAATTCAACTACTTTAAGGTGCACTTCGCCCTCCAATCAGAAAGCTCCACCTCTCCATGGAAAATCATTGCGAATACAATGTGTTGGAGCAGCCACACATGAGTCTAAGATCACCATGCCCAATGCCAAGTGATGGTTAGAGGGATATAAAGCCCACAACTTTGGGCTGTGGAGCAGTCAAACTGCATTTGCTGGAGTGATAGAGTACCATCCAACAGCTTTGAGATGGAGTGGCATTTGTGATCCAGAACATCCAACATCAGTACCTGACCTTGCTAATGCTCTTGTGACTGCAATCAAATCCTCACAGTTGTTCCAACAAGCCTTTTCAGAAGAGTAAAGGATGTTACAGCAGTGAAACGGGTGCAAATTTACTATTAATACTCTTGATTGCAAAAGAAACGTTGGATAAGAAAGTATCTACAAACTATTGGACATGTAGACTACAAGGTACTCTTGTATTCCTGTTGGGAGAGCATATTTGATGTCCCCCAAAGGCAACACTACCACCCACATGAGGACTCTGCTAAGGATTCAGACAGTCATAGCTGGAAGGTGAGACAAAAGCCCAAGATGCTGAAGTTCTTGGAAAACGAACTAGGGAATGTTTATAGGCAATCTGCAAAAAAAAAAAAAATTATGAAAATACAGATTTGTGACCGACAAATGACTTGAATGTAAATGACAGTGGTTTGGAAAGTCTGATGAAGGCCACAACCTTGAGGATAAAATCATGCGATATCTCAATTTGGGTTTGTACAACAGTCTAACATGTTGTAATTGACAACCTACAGGTGGGCATGCTCCAAAAATCTGACATGAGTGTATCCTCTCAGGATTACACAATGCCATATTGATATTGATATGTTGTATATATGTTATGGACATGGCCACCTTATTTTAGGCTGTTAAACTAATGAGGTAGCTCTGTGCTGCTGAGCACTCAAAGCTCGCGCCTGTGTAGGTTTGCTTCAACTTTTCAGTCTGAGTTGTACTGAATTCCAAATGAGGCTTCTCAATTCATAATCAAAGATATGTCCAAGGGTCTCATAGCCCTGCTGAGGGAGCCTCTTTGATGTCCTCTAGAGGCAACATCAAACAAAAGTGTGGCACTTTGATTCTACTAGTGTACTAGACTCGATTGCCCTTAGGAAGCCCTTTCTGCTAGCACGCAAACGTGCGCAGTGAGTAGAAATCTTAAAAAGCTTGGCATGAATCTCGCCCACTCTTCTTTTTTTTCTTTTTTTTTTGATTCTAAGACAAGAAATTGAGCAGACATCAAAAAAGCAGGAAGTCAACTCACATGGCCCCAAATTTAATAGCTGTTTAGTGGTTTGAAAGCAGCTCCAGTAATATTGATAGTCAATTCATAGCAATTAGAAATTGACGTAGGGGTTGGAGCTTTTACTTTATATTTACAGTGACTGACCTGAGTCACTGTCAAAAAAGCAAGGTTGAATATGGAAATAAATGCTGAACAAGGGATTGTTACTGCTTAATTCAGTTGTTAAGATGTAAACAAAGTCATCCATAATGACTTGATGTGAAATTTGCTGCTTAGGTGAAGCTTACCCTTTCATAGTGGTGGTGATAGGAACCAGACGTCTGAGGTGTTGAATGCCTCTTAAAGCGGCCTCATCAAATGTTATCACTCTTAGTTATAAATGCTGCCTAATGCCTCGCATACATTTTATGACCAAAAGAGTGGGCCCATGATTTTTTAAATCTATTCAAAGCGAAGAGGTACAAGCAGTATCTTGTGAGGTAAACAAGACCCCAAAGGGAGCTTCCTTTTTTTCAGATTTATCTCTTTTGTTCTTTTATCAGCACTAAATATCAAAGCTCAGAAGACACATATTGGTTTACAGGTTGGTCCTAAATAGCACCAAGAAGGGTTCTGCTATTGTTATGATGGAAAGCTTGTAACAGTGAAGAATCTTTTTGGGTTCTATATAGAACCCTTTTCAAAAAGATTCTATAAAGAACCATATATAACGCATCACCACCACTGTGAAAAATTATGAACCTGCAAATTTCTGTAGAAGTGCTCCTTCACATTAAACCACTGTTTATGGCTTATTTTACATCTTAATGATTTAACTGTATGCATTTATTTTGAAAAAGCAGTGGAATTCACCTTTACATATTACATTAATTCCTTTCTAATATGTATTATAGCCTTTTACTGTGTTTGCGTTAGCTAACAGCTCATACCTAACCTGTTCAAGCTCTTTCAGAGTTGAATTTGCATTTAAAGTAGCTCCAAAATATAAGTGATAATAGATTTAGTTATATTCTTGTTCACATGTTCAAAATAATGTTTAGAATAGTATAATATGAATGCCTCAATACAATTAGTGAATGTTGGATTAGGTACAGTAGTAAAAAAAAATCTGATTAACATGGTAGCTTGGTATTTATATGTTTTATAGAACTTTGTGTGTATTGATTTTGACTCCAGGCTCTGTAGACTATGCTCCTCTATATTGATTGTCTTTAGCGTATAAATCCTAAGAGGAATACCAGCAAGCGTAATGCACTATATGTCATCCCAATTCATTTTCCAGTGCTGCCAAAGACTGTTTGTGTGTTGTCTTGTTGTCAGTAAACACAGTAAATAAAAGTAGAGCAGAAAGTACGGCTGAGTCTCATTTTGTGAATTTAAATTAAACAACCATTCTGGCAAAAACTGAAATGTAAGCAGTAACCCCATATCTAGTGCTAGATACATATTGAGCCTGTTTATACCTTGCATTAATATGCATTTTTGGTGATCAATCCTGTTCAGATTTCACGTGATTGGGTGAAAAGCCTAGTGTAAACACCTCCAGGACGCATTGTGAGTGGATTATAATGGCATCACTCAAACCACATTCAGAGGTGGTCAGAGACTTGACACGTAACACAAGTGTAAATAGAATGTGTTTTTGGAATCCATGTACAATTATATAAGTGGAAATTGTATTTTGACTAGCAGTCAAATATGAAAGGAGAGATGGTGGATACACAAGGCTGAAAACAGCCCCAATTCAAGAGACTTCTTGCACTCTAGACCCAAGAAAATATCCAGGCCAAGCTTGTCCACTTGTATCATAATGGGGAAAAGAGTAAACAAATGTAAAACAAAAATGGCATATGTGTTGATGTGTTTTACATGGGAAAAATCCAATCCAATCTCATCTGTTCAAACTGGGGACAAATTTTATTGAAAAGTGTAAATGGAATCTGGCAAAGGTTTATTCAGGTATGATAGGAACACAAAACACTTGTTAATTCAAGGTGTAAACAGGCTCACCTATTCAGTCACTAGTAATATTGCTCTGTTAAAAAAACAAACAAACAAACAAAAAACACAGACCAGCATGGATTTTATGCAGGACTAAGTTGGTCTGTGCTGGTTTAAGCTGGTCTAGTGCTGTATTAATGGTCATGCTGGTTGACTAGAATACCGGCATCCAAGACACAACATGCTGGTGACCAGCATATTAACTTTCATTGATACTGACCAGCATACCAACAATTAAAACACAACATATGGTGGAGTTGCTGGTGACCAGCATATTAACTTCCATTCCAACTGACCAGCATACCAACATCCAAAACATGACATATGCTGGTTAATACTGTTTTTCTAGCAGGGTGAACATACAGCACTGTCACTCTTTCGTTTATGCAATTTATTAATTAAGTTATTAATTTTTCTCAGGATGGAAAAAACATGAAATACATCTCAGAGGAAATTACACTCAAACCTCCATGAATAAGCATAATATTAGTTCTATCAAAATGTAATTTGCTTCTTTAACACTACCATATATCCAACCTAAAAACCAACAAGTTACAGCTGTGTCCATTTAACAAAAGTTGTTTTTTAGAGTCTCTAACATTGTTCCTTTTCATTGATTCTTCCACTGTGAGAAGACAACTCAGCAGCATGAGTCTGAAAGGATGTGTAGCTGACAAGAAGCCACTACTGAGACAAGAACATAGGCCAAAAAGTGATCTACAAAACTGAAAATGGACTTCTGAGATGTGGAGTAAAGTTTTATGGACCGTTGAGTTTAAATTCATATTCGAGGTTACTTGGATCATAAGAGACATACAATGCAACAACTTCTAAGACTGACCTTTGGAGGAAAACTATCCCTGCAGATGTCAGAATCAGAATCAGAATCAGAATCCTTTATTGATCCCAGAGGGAAATTGCAGTTGTTACAGTTGCGACCATGTATGTAAAAGAATAAACACTTTAATAATTTAAAACAAAGATAAAGAGAAATGTGTAATATGTACACAAGATCTAAGTACTTATGAATATAGTAAAGTGGTGGTGACTGTAATAATAAATATGAATCATCTAGTATGAAGCAGTTCAAAATTATTGTACCTCTGAGTTTTTGCACACAATTACTATTATTACACATATGAACAGAACTGTTAGGTATTGAGTTTTGCACAGATGAACCACACTTTGTGAATCACACATGAGGGAGGAGTTATAGAGTTTGATGGCCACAGGTAAGAATGACTTACTGGCTCTCTGTGGTGCATTTCCGTACAATGAGTCTTGCACTGAATGAGCTCCTGTGTCTCATCACTGTGTCACAGAGTGGGTGGGAGCCATTGTCCATAATGGCATGCAGCTTACACTGTGTCCTCCTCTCCGACGCTGCTGTCAGCAAGTCCAGCTCCACACCCACAACATCACCGGCCTTGCGGATCAGTTTGTTCAGTCTGTTGGCCTCTGCCACCCTCAGCCTGCTTCCCCAGCATGCAACAGCATAGAGGATAGCACTCGCCACCACAGACTCATATAAGATCCTAAGCATAGTCCGGCAGATGTTGAAGGACCTCAGGCACCTCAGAAAATAGAGATGACCTTGGCCCTTCCTGTAGAAGGCATCAGTGTTCTTAGCCCAGTCCAGTTTATTGTCAATACACACACCCAGATATTTGTAATCATCCACAGTGTCCACAACGACCCCCCTGATGTGTCACAGGGGCCTCCTCAGGTCCACCACAAGTTCCTTTGTCTTTGTCACGTTGAGCTGCAGGTGGTTCCGCTCACACCATGCGACAAAGTCCTTCACCGTCGCCCTGTACTCATCCTCATCATCCTTGCTGATACATCCAACTATTGCCGAGTCATCAGAAAACATCTGAATTTGGCAAGTCTCTGTGCAGTAGCTGAAGTCGGTGGTGTAGAGGGTGAAGAGGAAGGGAGAGAGGACAGTTCCTTGTGGAACTCCACTGCTGCTGACCACTCTGTCCAACACACAGTGCTGCAGGCGTACATACTATGGTCTGCCAGTCAAGTAGTCAACAATCCAGGACACAAGGGGGGCATCTACTTGCATCACTGTGAGCTTATCACCCAGAAGAGCAGGTCAGATGGTGTTAAATGCACTGGAGAAGTCAACAAACATGACCCTCACAGTGCTGGCTGGCTTATCCAGGTGAGCGTATCCAGTCGTGGGCTGGAGTCGTGGGCTGGAGTCTTATCCAGTCGTGGGCTGGAGGTTAGGGATCTGGCCCTGTGACCGGAAGGTTGCCGGTTCGATCCCCAGGGCCGACAGACCATGACTGAGGTGTCCTTGAGCAAGACATCTAACCCCCAACTGCTCCCCGGGCGCCGTGGATAGGGCTGCCCACCGCTCCGGGCAAGTGTGCTCACTGCCCCCTAGTGTGTGTGTTCACTAGTGTGTATGTGGTGTTTCACTTCACGGATGGGTTAAATGCGGAGGTGGAATTTCCCTGGTTGTGGGATCAAAAAAGTATCACTTAAACTCGGTTGAGCAGGTAGATGATGGCGTCTTCAACTCCCAGGCGGGGCAGATAGGCAAACTGGAGGGGTCTAGAAAAGGCTGGACTATGGGTCGGAGCTGATCCAAGACGAGCCTCTCCATGGTCTTCATGACATGGGACGTCAGTGCCACTGGCCTGTTGTGCTTGGCGTCACTGGGTCGTGGCGTCTTTCTTTGATAAACTGAAAGTGAGTCAACCAAAAGGAATGGAAGCTTTAAAAAAGGTAAAGAGTGGAAACACTACATACTGAAAGAGTGATACTGTATTTAATTGTTGAGGTTATGTGTAATTCTCAGCTAGATATATGTTTTAGTGTCATTTTGCTATTTTGCATGATGAAACTCTTTGAATTCAAATAGTTTAGAGTGACATCTTTAATTTGACTCAGTTTTTTAACATGTGTGTTTTACTTTGCTTTGGAATTATATCCAGGCTGAAATAGTGTTTGGGTTCTCTGTTTCACTATTTTTCAATGCCCCATCCCTCTTTAGACGATCTTTTAAGATGAGCAAGTGAAAGGATAACTGTCCCAATCCCTAAATAACATTTTCAAACTGATAAAATTGTTACATCTCTGGCAACTGAACTGAGGGAGTCAAATTGATTGCCTCACAGACTTGCATCCATTATGGGCTTTAGGCCTGTTAAGTCTGCAAGACTTTGAGTCAGTCAGAGTCATGGGCATTTGGTTTAACAAATTCAACAACACAGAAAAAAAAACTGTTTTTACACAAGTCAGCAATGCCCAGGCTGGCTGAGGAAAGTGACTTAACCTTAAGCGCAGATATAAGAAAAAAACTTGACATAATGCAACTTAAGTTAGGTTTAGGGTTAGAATTAGATTTAATACAAATCTGTTATATTCAACATATAGGGTCATTACATTCCACTGAATGTTAGTTAAAGGGGCTTTTCGGCCTAAAACTAACATTTAAAGTCAACCTGAAATCAAATGGACCTTTTCTTCATCAGTTAGCTTATGTGCCTGGTCATATTAATCATGTTTCACCATATCATGTTATTCAAAAGTCAAAATGGTTGTTTTTCGATAGTCTTTAATCAAAAATTTCTTCTACGTTTTGATTATGTCACTGTGCAACAGCTGGCAGGGAGAAATAATATTAACCAGTATATCATGTTTCGACCCTTTACAATTCCATTTTAACTTGACCACAAGTGACCACTCCTGACAGACGTAGAGCAGGTGACAGCGAGGAGCAGATTATTTTAAACGTTACACACTCACCCTCAGCAGGTTGTCTTCAGTGAGCTAATTGGCTAGGCATGCAAAGTTAGAAATGCAAAACATTTTAAGACGTTTGAGCATAACGTACATAGCAATTGCTTGGTGTAAAACCAAGAAGTAACGCCTTTCTTTTTGTTCTAGTTAGCCATGTAGCCTTTAGCATGCGACCAAGCCAGCTTTCAGAGTAAAGTAATGAAGTTCAATCAGCAGTCATGTATAACAGATGGAGTAGTTTGGAATCTAAAGCCCAGCAAATTGAATGTTATGGTTTTTAAAGCATGAAACATTTTGAAGTTTACTGCTTATAAACGACTTTGTCTGCTATTGATTTGGGTTTAAAAAGTGAAATGCATCAGGTCACAAAATACTGCTGCTAAAGTCAACACTGGTGTTCGCTCGATCCTTCGCCTCTCTGACAGCTTGTTTAAGACCCTTTATTTCAGCTAATAAAGTAATGGAACAGCCCTTGACATGGCACTGGGAATTCCCCCAAGGAGAAATAATGAGTCCGAGGGGAGAAAAGGGCTTGCTAAAACCGATTTTGTAATGGGGGGGGCGGGGGGGGGGGGGGTTGTCTTCCCATCACTTATCATCGGGAGCAGTCGTGGGCTGGAGGTGTGGGAACTGGCCTTGTGACTGGAAGGTTTGATCCCCAGTGCTGACAGTCCATGACTGAGGTGTCCTTGAGTAAGACACCTAACCCCCAATTGCTCCCTGGGTGCTGTGGATAGGGCTGCCGCTCCGGGCAAGTGTGCTCACTGCCTCCTGTGTGCGTATTCACTAGTGTGTATGTGGTGCTTCACTTCATGGATGGGTTAAATGTGGAGTTGGAATTTCCCCATTTGTGGACTTAACTTAGATCAAAGACACCCCCTGATACCACCAGAGGTGGAAAGTAACAAATAGCACTTCCTCTTGTTAGTGTCAAAAAGGGTTCTATATAGTACCAAAAAAGTGCTCTAATTTAAATGGTTACCAACAAGATCTATGATTTTAATCCAGTATGAAACTGCTTTGTATGTAGTTTCCAGATCAAATTACCTTCTATAATTCACCAAAGTTTAAAGCTCCCTCAGTAACAGCTTAACTTCACAGCAATGCCATACGCTATTGTGTAAATGTGCACTAGCATAGCACACTGTGATCAGTCTCAAGACTCCAAACTTTTTTCTCATGCATTATGATGTTTTGCTTTAGTTTGTACAGATTACCAATGATATGGCCAAATCAACAAATGAGCAGAACTACATGCATGGCTATGTTACGTGTGCTCAGTCAATTGAGTTAGAAGCATCCGCCAAGCTAAAACCACAGTTTTACAGCACAGCTTTGTGAGACAGACCTAATAGGCCTAAAACCGATAATGGGTGCAAATCACTCTTAGATAAGCCATTCAGCTGTTTAAATTCACACCAATGAGCCTGTTACAGGACATGTAAACAAGATTAACCGCACTTTCTTACTTTACTATCTGCTATCTGTAGAGAAGGCCTGATTTTCTGTAAGTCTGTGAAGGGTTCATGACATGGAAAACCAAATTTTCCTTGCTATTTTGAAATAAAGGAGTATGTAAACAAATGATTTTTAATTATTTATTTATTATTATTATTTTAGTTTTTTTGTTGTATTATAGTTTTAAAATTCATATCATTCATTCTCCACTCCATAGAACCCACTTATGAAAACTAAGCTGAAAAACAGCTCAATTCAAGTTCACTGCTCTGTGATGTCACAAAAAAACAATACATTTACATATATCCACCTAATCAGCCTTATCAGTTTAGCCCCACCCATTCACTTTAAAGTTGTAAGGAGTGTTTCAGTCCTGCCTGCTTTCTGTATTTTGTGCAATACAGGGCAGCCTATGAAAACAAAGATCATTAACATATATCAGTCTTAATGTCATGATTGGCCCCTCCCAGTCCTGTCCATGTGTTCGTGTTGTGTTTTTGGTCTAGTCCATGTGCTTTTTGCTTTGATCCCCTGCCTGGCCCCTTGTTTTGTGACTCCACCCCTGATTATTCCCACCTGTGTTTTCACCCCAGTCCTGTTAGCCCTTGTTAGCCTTCTTGTATTTAGCCCTGTGTTTTCCCCTGTGTTGTTGCTGGTCTTTGTTTGGGATGTTGTTTGATGTATGTGCTGTTGGTTTTGTTTGGTGTTCGTTCATCCAGCCCCCGTTGTAGTTTTCCTGTGTTTATCATCATGTCTGACTCTCCATACATCTGTGTTGGCCATTTGAACCTGGACCATTATGACCTCGACCCTGGATTTGCCCTTAATAAAAGTCACTTATCTCTGCATATGCGTCTGCCTCCTCGCTCCAAGTTACACTTAAAGGCACAGTAAAAACTAGCCTGTTCAATTGATAAAGAGAGTTTGGAAGATAGATGTTAAAAAGGAATTTCATCAGTTTTTCAAAATGTAAGTATATTTAAGTAATTAAGATGTAAACAAAGTCATTCAGAGTGTTCTGATCTGATCTAAACGTACTGTCTCAGATTTCTTTGCGGTGATGGTGATGGGAGCCAGCGTTCACAATATCTATACACACAAATATGGCAATTTTTGCCATCTCAGGTGTCAGACAGTTTTCTCATTATGTATAGATGGTGCAACCAGAACCACAACTAGTTTAAAAATGTGCATCCAGGAGTGGCCCATTCTTGTCTTTTACCTGAATCACTCAATCCAACCCTGCTCTCATATGTTATGATAATGTCATGGGTTTTGTTAAAAAATGATTACTTGCACTGTGATTTGCATATATGGTGGACTCTTCAGCACTCAGCATCTAATCCACCAATCCAACAAATGCCACGGCCTGCAGTCTCAAAGAATCTCCAATAGTTCAATATTTTTGAAAATGCTTGCCATGTTATGGCAATATGGCCACATCTCTCCATGTCCAGCTGCAATTCTAATCTTTGCTGAGCAGACATATCCCTGGATTCCCATTGGAGAGGGCCACTGTAATAGGATAGGTAAAGGATTACAGGTAAGATGCCCCAGACCTCCAGCTCTGGCCAAATCCAGTGTGTCTCACCCAAGCATGGACGCAGAGGTGCAAATGTACCACTCTCTGTCATTGAGTGGTCTCTGAGCTATCTTTAGCATCTCAACTGGGGGGATCACCACACCAAAACTCGGACAGACCACCACATACGGATTAAGTGACCAAGACCAAACAAAAAAACAGCAAAACTGTTTGGGTGAAATCCATCTGACCCACACATTCTGAGACGCAAGAGGATTTAACCTTGGATTTTGGATAGCAAGAGCATTTTTTCCCTTTTGGAGAGCTCTTCTTTTCAAAATACAGAATTTTGAAACATCTCAAGAACCACTCAGAATCATCAACCAGTCCTTCATCGCATCTACAATCATTTCCATCTCCAATAACCTTCAAGCACGATTTACGTTTGTTTCGGTTGCTTGGCTTTTTTTATCAGACGTGGACGTCTTCTTTTCGTTCTTCCCTGAATTCTAGCAGTCCTCGGCTATCATCATGGTGTGGGCTAAGGTGAAGTTCCCCTTTGAGAAAAGGGTGAAGTTGGCGCAGGGTTTATGGCTGCTCTCCTGGCTGGCTACTTTAGGTGGAGCGATCACCTTCTGCCTTGGTTGCTTCCTGAAGACAGAACTGCGCAGAAGGGCAGAGGTATTTAAACATGGCAGTCTGTACTCCACTTCATACTGTTCTTTATGCATTTGTATTCTGTTTGAAAGTGGAAACATGTTATCTTGACAAGGTTTACCACAGTATAGCAACATATTTTATTACCCTAGCATAGGACGTGGTGTTAGGACCACAAATACCGAGGAGACGTCTTAGGCCTCGATCATGATGGAAGTCATGAAAGTGCTTATATGTCTGGAATCACTTGTTATGTTAATAAGTTTTCTTGTTTTTCATTATTACAATCATTTACATGAATGCGAAAGTTTGGGCATCTCTGGTCAAGTTACACTTTTTTGTTGATTTTTTAAGTGAAAGTAAGTTAACATATTCTTTACAGAGAAGAAACCTCTGTATATTTGAATGCACTATTACTGTTTAATTGCTAAATTTAACATATTGAGAAAAAATTAAACCATAAAATGTGGGCTGTGCAAAAGTTATATATTGATATGTTTTTTTTTTCAATGTGTTTACTTATGTCATGTATAAAATCACTATAAATGTTATAAACTAGACACCAGGTAGTCATAGATGTTTTAAATGCTAAACAATAGTATTACAAAATTACAAAAGTAATACACATATTTACACATGTATACACATATGTACATACACACACACACACACACACACACACACATATATATATATATATATATATATATATATATATATATATATATATAAATATATATATATATATATACATAGGGTACATGCAAAGAAGCATGTATTGGCCTTATTTAACAGGATGTTAACAGTCAGCTTTATTACTCACTAAAAAGTATTTATTACTTAACAATCATTATTTGCTTATGTTGGCTAATCCACTGTGCGTGGTGTAATATACCTCTAAGGACTCCAGAAAACAATTAGAAGTGACTGAAATATCTGGACCGGATTAACCTAGGTGAATATAAATATTACCTAAGCTGGTTACAATAGGCTTAGGAAGCTGTCCTTTTTGATGAGTAGTCCAATGGCCTGGATGGATCATAATCTAGGTCACAATAAAGAATCTGTCTCATCCATTACAACAACCCCAGAGGATTGGCTTTGCCCCATTAAACTACTTTTCTATTGGATTGCTCACTATCTCATTGAACAAAATGTTAAAATGGATATTATATGTATTCAAAGTCAAAACTGTAGTTCTTTCTGGTAGAAACATACTACAGTGTGCTGTTCTAGCAGTACAGTGCACAATGCCTGGCAAAATTCATAGGGTGTATGATGAGCAAGGGCGATGATCAACAAGAAACTCACAAGGAAAGACTGCTAAAACTAACCTTAATTGCTTATAACTTTTCATGTGTTGGTAAATATTGATTCTTTTCTGCAAATTTTGCAAGCACAAAAACATTTGGGTTGCAAATGTACAAAGTTTAGCGAGCTCTAAAATAAAGAAAAGGGAACTGAATCACAGGATGTGTGACATGCTAAGGCCTTGTGGGAAGAGAAAGCAACCCAGTCAGCAATAAATGCTTTCAAGGAGCTTAGATTCTAATTTTCCTGTAAAATGGAATTCTAGTAAAAATCTTTCACATGAAATAAAGCTATCTACACACATTATTAATGCCCTTAAACAGCCCTGTAACAAATTACATTTTATAAATGTAGCACATGCTGCTCCATATCAGTAGGATCCACTAAAGCAAGTATAAGTACCAGATTCATGATATCACCAAAATCTGCCCTGCAGGTAATGGACAACACCGAGATCTACATTGTGCCCAACACACTGATCATAGCAGGGATGGCTGCTATGGGTATCAACTACTTTGCAACAAGGATCTGCCAGGACGCCCTGGATGCCACACGCTTCCCACGCTGGAAAACCTTCCTGAAGCCCTACTTCTGTTGCTCAATCTTCTTCACCACCCTCATGCTGATTGGTGTCATCCTGAGCTATGCCATGAAGGGCACCCTGGAGGGCTCACTGAAGGTTGGCTTGAAGAATGGTATCCGCTTTTATAAAGACACAGACACACCAGGCCGCTGCTTCCAGAAGCAGACCATCGACCGCTTGCAGATGGAGTTCCAGTGCTGCGGCAACAACGACTACAAGGACTGGTTTGAGGTGCAGTGGATCAGCAACCGCTACCTGGACTTCAGTACCAAGGAGGTTAAGGAGTAAGTGAGATTAGGGAAAGTGAAGATAGAATAAGTTCTCATTCTAGCTTCACTTCAAATATTACAATTTCTAGCTAATATCATTAAAGGCTGGTCTCAGATTAAGACCAGCTTCTTGGTGAAGAAACCTCAGCAACACAATAATGTAGCCAGACCTTTTGTCTTTTGTATTGGGTTGGCAATAAAGACAACGGCTCAGAAGTCTTCAAATCTGGACCCGAAATCCAGTTTTTGGTCTTTTATTTTACCTTCACTGGCAGTTAGCTGAGCTGTTGATGTATCTGATTGGACACTTAGCATCATACATATCAGTGTTGAAAAGTCCAGGACAGGAAACTGCATTCAAGATCTGACTTTGAGGACTTCTGGCCCAGAAGCTTTACATCATAAACAGATATGATTTGCAGAGTTGCTGGGCCAACTCTGCAAATCATACGGAAATAGGACCAGTTTCTTGTGGGTGGGTAATGTGTTTAGAACAGATAGCTTCAAAGCCAGACCTTGAATCCAATTCCAGTCTTGGATTTTGTAATCACTGGGGGTTAATTGAGCTGTTGATGTAAGACAGCCAACTCAACAGTTACTTATCAAGTCCTTCATGAGTTGTATCTGGAGTGTGAGTGTGGGGGCAAAACAATCTATTTTACTGTGTAAAATAGTCCAAGCCCCCAGAACTGATGGAATGTGAAATCAAGTTGTATGACCCGTCTTACATATCAGTGATAACCAAATTTGGGACGGGATATTGGATTCAGAGTTGAAGGCATCTGCTCTAAACAGGTCTTGATACATTACATTTTTGTCTCCTACAGCCGTATCAAGAGCAATGTGGATGGGCGTTACCTAGTGGATGGAGTCCCCTTCAGTTGCTGTAACCCCAGTTCCCCAAGACCTTGCATCCAGTACAAAATCACCAACAACTCTGCTCACTACAACTATGAGCACCAAACTGAGGAGCTTAACATCTTCATCCATGGATGCAGAGAGGCCCTTCTCAACTACTACATGGGCCTGATGAACAGCTTTGGGGCTGTGGTGCTGTCTGTCTTTGTGCTGCAGGTATCAAACAATAGATAAGAAAGGAGGTTTGACTTTACTTTATTGACTTTGTCAAGTTTGGCTCAAAAGCAGTTTTGGCAACTGAATAGTGGAGGGCCCCAGAAAACTGAAGAACTAATGGAAGTGAGAAAAATAGACACTTTCGTGAGTACTAACTGAGAAATAAACAATTTTCAATTCTACTGTGAACATACTCTAATTTGTTCACAATCAGATTTTAACTGTGAATTACTTGAGGGACCCTAAAACCCAAGATAAAGATACTTATATATCACTTAGTCTGCAAAGTTATCTATGTATAATGGTGTCTCCACCTTGCTCTACTAACTATCTTCCATCTACCTACCTCCACATTGTTTTAACCCCTTCCTAATCCCATGCTACCTGATTTCCATGCGTCCTCCTCCCTGTTTTCCCACAGTGCACTGTATTGGCGAGCCTGAGGTATCTGCAGACCTCCTTGGAGGCCTTGGTCGGGCAGGAGAACACAGAAGTTGAGACAGAGGGCTACCTGCTGGAGAAGAGCATCTCTGAGACCATCATGGAGTACCTGGACCCAGTGCTGAAGCTTATGCTGCTGAATCAGGTGGAGGACGGGCAGGTCAAGGCAGAGGCAGGGGCCGCAGGCACATCAGGGACGGCCGGGGCAACAACCCCTGCAACCTAAACTACTCCAGCAATTTTTGGTACTTTTGTAAATCTTCTTTAACTTTGTATCCCAAAGTACTGTACAGATATTTAACAACTCATTCCCTCAAAAAATCGTTCTCTTTCAAAACGTTCCTTATTCCTTGTGTAAATGTCAGACCATACAAGTTCTTTTATATGCAGCTGTACTGGAACCTCAATCATCTCTCAATATCTGGCTGAGCGTGGGTGCACAAATAGTACAAGATGTGATTTGAACACTTGTAATTTTTGGTACTTTTATAAGTCTATTTTGTATCCTAATACATACGTTAATGCTGCATACCCTTCAAAATATTCCTTTCAAAAATACTCCTTATTTATACAAACGTCAAAACATGCCCGTTCCGTGAGATGCAATCACATCTCAGTCATATGTCCTCTGTGTTATAGAGTACACTATAATGACTGAGTTTGGACCAAAAATGTGGCCACAAGGCTGATCTGGATACATTTGGTGAAGAAGTCTTTGAGTATTATGTTTCCAAGGAGTCTGCTGAGATGTTTCAACAGCATTTGGCGATCAATAAGGCCCTTAATAATTCATCTGCAGCTGCAACAATTTCAGGGTTGTCCTTTAGAGTTTCAAACTGCAGTCTTCCTGCTGCATTTTTCCTAACTCTGTCAATGCTGAACGAGCTGCATGATGACGCCCCCTTATTGGTCTGTGCCCACTTTATGCGATGTGGGAAAAAACAGTGTCCATCTCTTAAACTAATTTGCTCTAAATTTCTCATTTACACTGCTGATTTACACTGTTGTTTATCGACAAATAATGGGAATACAACTTTAACCTCCAGCACTTGAACTAATATCTTCATTCCAAGGCGAAAGTTTTTTTCACCTACCCTGAAAAACACATAAGAACGTAATTTAAAAAACTAAGAAATCCAAGAAAACTTGACTTTCAAAGCTCAAACCATGTACATTATGCAAGAAGATAACAGCATTGTAAATGTATGCAGCTGGTGTAGTCAGTTCCTGCTCAATGCTCTGCTAAGCCACAGCAAACCTATTGCACTGCAGAAATATGGAAAAGTACAAGAGTCGGATTGAATAAAGATTAAAGTTTTTAACTGCTTTGTTGTGTAGTGCAATTTTGTGCGAATAGATGTGTGTTGAAATATTGCTCACTCGCCTCTGTCTCTTTGACTTTTGCCTTTGATAGTAAAGCATGCACTCACTTACCACGCACCCAAACTAGCTCACAGGCATACCAACACATTCACTCTTTCTCCATCACATGCACAACAACACGAGAAGACTCTGGCTGCAGAACAGGAGGAAGAACACAGGCAGACACACTAAGCAAGTAGGCCTGACCCACACACACACACTTTCTCTCACCTCAAGCACACACACACACAGCTGAATGTCAGTGGGTGGCTGGAATAGGATTATGGAGATTGATGAATCATGTCAGTAATACAGCGAGGGCCTTTATATCTACGCCCTCGATTGTGACACCTTTCAAACTGACCCTAATCCAAACTCTTAATACGCAAGCTGCTGGCCAAGCACCTCCACTCTCACTGCATCCGATTAAGCCTCGCCAGGTAAATCAGCACAGGAAGACTGGAGTATGAAATAACAGAAATACTTTTAGCTGGACAAAACCCATTTAGATTAACTACACTGTGATTTACACAGGGGTGTAACAGGTGGCATGTCTATGTGCTATAGTTATCTCCTAAAATATTATTCAGTTATTTATTTTAATTAACAATAAACCTAATTAATTATTATTCAGTAATGAGTACCTAGACACATTGGTAATATTAGGCTAAAATCAAACATGCTCAAGAATAAGACAATGTAGGAGCCCTAAAGCTGTTAGATTTAAGGATCCAAATGAGGAAATTGACACCCATGCCTCTGCTAGAGTCTCAGATGTGTATCAATACATAAATATATTTTATACACTGCTATTACATACATTCAGTGAGGGGAAACAAAACAATGTCTATTGACTCTGTCAACAACATGAAACAAATCACTCTTCATAAGCATCAAACATAGATATTTAAAAACTAAACTGATATGGAAAAAGATATTCTTCCACAGATTTTCAACGGGATTCGAGTGAGGAGGTTGGGTAGGCCATGCAAGCATCTTCACCTTTTCAAAACTGGTCTTGAGTTATTTTGGCTGTATGTCTGAGGCTGTTTTTCAGATTTTGTTTCTTGGTGGACAAGATTAAATTATCCTCTAATATATCCCAGTACATCTCTCCATTCTTGTTTGATTGCATGAAATGGCCCCAGTATCACAGAAAAGCACCCCCCACATCACAATGTTCCCACCTTCGTCCTTCACCTTCACCTAGTGATACACAACTCTTGCTTTTCTGGAGTCGACTCTAACTCTCTACTTCTGCTACTGGAAGAAAAGGATGGCTCCTTGACTCCTCTTAGTGCAAACCCAGTCTTAAAGGGACATGGCAGATAATAAACCATCCTCAATGTAGTTTATCCATTTTTGTATGCAGTCACAGATTACAGTGATATGATGAAAATTCATAGATTGTTCCAAGTAATACCATGCAGTTTGCAAAAAATTAGAGCTAGTTCCCACACATCTTACTCAGATTTGATCAGAACACATCTAGTTCCAACACAATCAGAATTCACATAATTTGACACATTTCACCGAAGGGAGCTTGAGATTTAACAGGAAACTCAAAGAGATACACTGAGAAAATCATCACTGTAGTCACAATTCTCTGAAAATAAACCAGATTTAAGCTAAGTTTTTATTCTAGAGCTGCTGAATCCTCCTTAAGTGATGTAGTAGTGACACATCATCAAGCTGGTAACACACACTTTGGTCAAAATGTTCCTTGATCCAATGATGGAGTCGAGAGAGTCAAAGAAATGACTTCAAGCATTTTGACTCAGAGTCAAAAGCCAAGAGTTGGTCCAACTCCCAGATGCACTGGAGGTAAAGAGTAGATTTTTTGGAATCGACTCCCCATCGCAAGCTTCTACCCCTGATTACTACTTACTGCGTAAAATCTTACCAACCAATGGCAAAGTCTTTTATAATGATACCATGTGCAGGTTGCACACAAACATTTTTTAGAAAATTTATTTTGAAATCTTGATTTATATTTATTTAACCTTTACATATTCAGTCGTATGCAAAAGTCTCAAAAAATTGTTGTGAAAAAAAAACCTAGTGTCATCGCTTTAACTGTCACCACACATCAATTTTCCAAAATGTCCTTAAGGTTCAATCACTGATAGACATTTAGTGTTGTGATGGAACATGGTATAGAATATTTTGGTGGAAGAGTATCAGTAACAGCAAAACTACCTGGCTCGCGCCATTATTTACATCATAAAATGAAACACAGATTAGCCAAAAATACAAATTATAAATTAGTTGACTGGCAACTGTGTGTCAAGAGCAAAAATCTGCTGAGACTTTGCATCCCTGAAAGTGACACTTCACTCCAGGCAGCCAGCGCAACAATTGGCATAATTCAAGAAAGACAATGGAAAAACACATTTTATGTAAGCCCACTTGTGTCATGACAGCTACCAATATCACAGCTTATGAACTACATTTTTAAGCAGGCGACAGCTGGAAAATGTCTGGTTCCATTGACTTACATTCAAAGTAGAGTAGGGTTTTCCTTCTCCTGTAAAGTTAAGATTTTGGAGATATGAGGTTTTATTCCGACAGCAGCGATATACTGTTCTAAAGTATTCAGATGCCCATTCTAATTACTGAATTCAGCTACTTCAAGGTGGACTAATTGCTGAGTGAATTGTGCACACACAGTCTTTATATTCTCCATAGAATTACACTGCTAATAGAAAAGGATGCTCTGGAGCCTGAATTAGTGTTGTTTATGATCCAGAATTAATTAGAGTAGCTGACCTTGCTTTACAATACAATTAGTTCCTGACTTCATTATACAGTATGTATTTTTTTAATTCTTTGTTTGGTGGTGTGTAATGCAGTGGTGTAACATGCGACATCTAATTGTGATACCAATCCAATGAAAGGAAGTCTACACTACAACACCAACTACTCAAACTGTAACCTACGACTGCCAACGCAACTTAACTACCACATTTGACAAGGTTGTTGGTTTGCATGAGGTATTTTTGTGAGGTTGCTAGTCTTATGATGTCCAATGAGCAGCAGAGTTAGGTTTCATGTAGCAATGTTCATATTTGGACTCCTTACCACACTTGTAATTCAGAGGATGCAGTGACATACCGCCAACTGTGCCCTATCTGTTTTGGGACATTTCTGGCTATTATTTTTTTCTCATAGACAGAAACTAGACCCAGAGTTCCTAATATTGGCATGGTGATGACTAAAAATCATATATTTATTGCTATCTTAATTATTTAGACATACTACACCGTGTGATACGGTTTTAGATGCAGCCAGAAAGAAAATGTCTGGGAAAAATATAGTCTCATCACTTTAAACGTCATCACATACATTTTCCAAAATGCCTTTAAGGGCCAATCACTGAGAAAGATTTTCAATGTTGTGATGGGACATGGTTCACTGTTGAGATTTCATTACAATGGTAGTATTAGGTTTGCACTTCAGCCATTTCATTTACTACCCAAAACAATCACAAAAGATGCATTTCTCTGGCTTATATGCCTTACAACAACCTGCACGTACACATCTCTACAATGGAGTTCTCCTCCTCAGACATCTGGTTCCTAGTGTGAAGAATTCTGACATTTTGAAAAATCGGTGGAATTCCCCTTTAAATCACCATCTTTCACTTTAGATATCCCTATATAACAGTTAACCACTCGCAGTGTATTACAAGTCTCTTTGCTGTCATTTTAAAACTAGAAAGCAAGAGAAACCAGTTCTGGGTGTTCACTATGTACTGCACCAACTCCCTTCTCTCCCTTCTGTCCAGCCACCCTCCCAATCTAAAGCCTGCGTTTCCGACATCGCCTCACGGGCATACGGACCCGCTCCGGCTTCCGTAGTTGGAGGAGTCCTCACTTTAACTCTACTTTGCTCATTTATCGTTTTATTTTATTCCCACACCTTAAGAGGCGCATATTTTCAGCGTGAGTCACATAAAAAAAGAGCACGGGAAACGCGGCGTCGGTGGCGACATGCTAACTCGGGGCCTGCAAGACGGAGCTTTTAATTTGACTGTCAAGGAGGAGAGCTAGCCAGCGAGTTTGCTAGCGTAACGTTACGGTGTTAGCTCGTTAGCAGGGCTGCGACATATTTATTTATTATACAGGCCGGTTAATGAACTCGCTAAAGAGTCGCTTGCTCGGCGAGGAGTCGTTATTTTGTCAGCAAGGCCGTGCTAAAGCGACAGCTAACTTGGTCGGTTAAAATCACCGGAGAGACGGAAGGAGACAGAGGGTGTCGCTGGTAGATGCTCTCCGCGGCGGGTCACTGCTGTTGGAGACCAGTTGCATGTCATTTAGCTGGTAGCTACAGCTACAGAGTAAGAGATACGGAAATGGCAGTCCGCTCAGCCGACATTGTAACCGAATAACTGGAGTTATCAAGCGGCTGTTTGCTAAAGGCGAAGGTCGCCGTTTCGAATAAGACTCACGACGCACGTTAGTTCAGTCAAAAGTGACCATTTATCAGACGATTATGTATTTAGGTCGCTTAACTCTCGCAGCAAAAACACATACATTAGGGCTCGCTTATGAAGATTAGAGTCCACAGCAGGATGTCAAAGGGATTTGTGAGCTAAGGGATCAAGTAGGAAAATAAAAACCAAAACAAAGCGAAAGAGCTCCCATTCATGCCCGTCTCACAGCTGTGGTGGGGCTTGAAATGTTCAGTTTGCCACATAAACGCTCTCCGTTCGGGCTGTAACGTTAGTTGTGGGCTAAGTTGCGTGAACAGACGTGTTGTGGACATAGATGCTTGGGAAAGCGAGAGGGAAACGTGTCCGAACATCTGTATTTGCGAAAACTTGGTGAAATCGAGCAGCAGAAATGCCCGGAGACTGTAGTGCTAGCAGTAGTAGTAGCGAGGACTCGGACAGAGAGGCTCGGAAGAAAGTCTGCACCGTCAAACATGAAATCACGAATGGTAGGTGATGATGTCGAGGGCATTTGCCCTCGTTTTGGCTCAGTGAAACCACACTGTTTTTCTGTCTGTAACAGTTCGCCCTTTCATCAGCTCCTGACAGGCCCTGCCTTTATTGCACTGATTAAATCTTCATGATATTTAATTTTCGTTGTTTATCAGTAAGAACAGGTCGTCTAAACGTACTATGCATGTTCTGTACATTTTCTGTTTAAGATATAATCAGCGTTGAGCTAATTTTAGATGGCCCGTATCCTACATTTTTCTTATTTTTAAAAGTTTTCCCATAATGTCCGCTCATAACGTTTGGTTTCATGTAGTTCATTTTTACATGGCCATTTAACAGCCTCTTTTAAGACTGTTTTGGTTACTGAGCCAGTAAGACAGATGTATGTAAATCTCTGTTCTGATTGGCTGTCCTGTGTTGTGACTCATTCAAAAAGCAGTCTGAGCTGAAACACTCCTTGTAACTTAAGCATGAATGGGCGGGGCTGACCTGCTGCGCTGAATTGGCAACTACATGTTAATATGTTGATTTTCACAACATTAAAAACAATGATTTCAAAGCATGCTGCTTGCATCTTTGTTTACACATATAGACTGTATGAGCCAAAGCAAATGGTATGTTTTGAAACTTTAACAATGTTTATGTGCTACATAAAACTCTATTCAGAAACAAAAGACATAATATGGACCCTTTAACATTGATTTTACTGCGTGTACTTTCATATCACCAAAGTAATGGTTTCTGTCCGTTGTCTGATATTTACTGTCGTCAGTAGCCTTATAGCCTTCCAGTTCTTTGTAATGTAATCCTCTGAACTTGACACTGACACCTTTGATGACAATACGCTGACCGTCATAGATGAGCATGTGTACTAGAGATAAAGGAAGATATTAGTAGGGATGCATTGGTAAATTAGGAATGCTGGGCTGATAACTATATCTGACATTTTTCATGTACGTGTATGCCTATGCTGATTCTGAAGCCAAAGTATTAGTATTTATAAAACTATAGAAATTAGAACTACATCCATTTGGATTAGCATTATAGTGAAATGGAACAATTTGTGGAGGGTTACAAATGCAGTAAAATGATTGAAATGCAGATATTTTAGCCTTAAAAATAAAAAGGAAATGATCTGCCATTGCTAAAGTGATTCCAATTCCAGTGTGTGTCCCTAGATTATATTTTTCTGTCTCTCATGTTATTTACTGCTCTCTACAGCAAACCTCACTGGATACACAGAGAAAGTTGGCATGGAGAATTTCGAGCTTCTCAAAGTGCTTGGCACTGGAGGTGAGAGGTCCATGACTGTCTACAGCTTGTCTGTTTCTTCTGTTCTGTCTAACAAGGTCATTCTGGCATTTCATGCTGAGAAAGTTAACAGCTTCTGAACTGCCACCCCTCTTGAACTGTGAAATGGCTGTCGTCTGAGAATAAGTGAATCAAAATCATAAAAACGATTTGAATTGGGCCTCAGAGAATACAGGCACATGCTTCCTGTAGTGCCTTCATACTTCAAAATCTCCTTTTCCACAGCATTATTTACCAGTATTTCGATTCACAATGATTTAACTTGACGTTATTTCTGCAGTTTATTCCTGTAATAAATAAGGCTGGTGCAAATAGTACTTAACAGTAGCCTTGTCACAATCACACGATATTAACTGATGATTAATTGCCAAATAAATAGCTGTAATTTACAAGTAAATTGTCTGTTTTTTAAGTCTGAAAGGGGTAAATTGGCCAGTTGGCTATTCTACTCCTTAAGTGTCGATACTTAGTACCTCTCAACTGGCAACAGAAACAGATCAAGCTCAAATAAACAAACGTATTATTGCACATTTTTATTTACAAGGCTATGTAGGTGTGTCAGTTACATCTATTAAATTAAGAACACAACTTTTTTTTTATTTACAGGCCTAATTTATGCCTTTATGTCTGTGGAACTGTACACTGGAACATATACAAAAAAAGATGGTTTGACTTTCTGCTTGCCTCAGTTTTAAACGGGTATCTTTGTTAGTGCTGTAAAAGACAATAATTTAAGCATGTTTCTGAGGCTTTTTGCTCCAGTAGGTCGCAGCCTGCAGCCTACCAGCCATTTTTATATGCACTGGCTGGAGAATAACAATGATCTGAAGTGCTTTATGATTTGACAGAAGAATCCATAAATGCTAGCAAAAAAGTCAAAAAAGAAGGTGCGAGGAAGACTCAGAAAGCATCTTGCAAACCAATACTGATTGCTGTAATTACCATAATGCACTTCACTAACAGCCATTTCTTCTGTTTAAGCTTAAAGACTAAAAAAACGCCTCTCTGTGAATTAGCACACATCAGGGTACCTGAGCTATGTCTTGCCTCAACCTTGCATGGCTTCTTGTTAAAAATTCTGTTAAGTAAACATTACACGAATCAGTATTGTAACTGCAACTAGGCATTCTTTTGAGCTAAGAGCAAGCAAATTCAATCAGAACAACTTTGCTAGTTGCTGGTGTTGGCTAGCTAACTCAATGCTCTGCTTGCTAGCATGGTCAAAGTATACTTGGGTTTTGGACTCTTTGGTGCACTGTGTGGAATCGTGTGTGTATAAAACACTGATTGTGAATTCTGACAACTGTAGAAAATAATTGTGATTGGCTCAAATAATTGTGATCAGGTGATTATGTAGTAATTCTGACAGGCCTGCTTAGTGTAGTAAAATGTGAATGATGGGATATAGGGGCTTGAAAGCAAAAATGTATTATTTATTATGTTTGTGTCATTTACCAAGAGATTTCTATTTGGAAATTATACTGTTGTACCTCTTATAAGAAGTAGCTGCTGGCTCCTGCCAAACCCTTATTACTGAGCATTGTTTGTCAAGATCCGTGTTTCTCTTGGCAGTATCCTGCAGTCCACAGTTCTGATTTGTTCTTGAGCAGACTGAGGGTTGTTAGAGCAGGTAAGGTCCTAAAATGACAGTGCAGGGCCACAGGGACTGGAACTGTGAAACACCGACCTTTGCTAAATCTGTATGATTTGTTGAGGCTAGCTAAGGGTCACGGACACTGCTCTTGCTCAGTGTGAAATTTTTAGTTTTTTGACCAAGCTGCCAGCTCTTATTTCACCAGCTGACATGATGTCTAGTTAGGGGTGAGGCTGTCAGTTTAGGTATGGGGATGATGGCTCATGAAATGAAGATAAAAAATTAAGAACCTCAGCAGAGGGGTTGGTGTTCCCAAGATGCTTATTCTTCTCCATGCAAGGTTGTCAGTTTTGAAAGCAAGCTGGATGGTCATAATTTTTCACTTCTTTCTTAATTTCTCTGTCGATATCTTCTCAAAGCAAGGCAGACATCATCATCAGGCATGGCCTGGCTAGTGTCAGTCTGCACTGAGTCCATTTCTAACTCAGAACATATTGTCACATATTGTTTCATGAGTTCTACCATTCATCTTGCTGAAATTGCTGTATTTTTTTTTGTTTTTTTTCCAGCCTATGGAAAGGTATTCCTGGTCAGAAAGATCAGTGGCCATGATGAAGGGAAGCTTTATGCCATGAAGGTCTGTTTACTCTTCTATCAATTCACATGCTGAATTTGATAAAGAAGACATGTAAATATCCTGAAGATGAGTCACAAGATTCCCTGTTAATAGATACAGAGACTTGTTACTTTTCTGCACTTCACTTGTTGCAATATCTGTGTTAAGCCATCTTAAACGGAAGGGTGATGAAACTTCAACAATGATTACATAACAAAAGGAGCAGCACACTTACTTAACACTGCCCCCCCATCAGGTTCTGAAGAAGGCCGCTATCGTTCGGAGGGCGAAGACAGCGGAACACACTCGGACAGAGAGGCAGGTTTTAGAGCACATCCGGCAGTCGCCTTTCCTTGTCACTCTGCACTATGCCTTTCAGACCCAGACCAAACTCCATCTCATTCTGGGTAAGGGCCTTGTAATAACAGTTTTATGCAGGTTATTATATTTATTGGCCTGTAATAAAAAGGATGCTTGTACTACGTTTACATTACATCACTGAAGTACCACAAAACCAATCTTTTTTTCATAACCATGAAAAAGATCCGTTTTTTTCCAGAGTGGTGTCTTGTGAGGCCAGATGTGATCTTGTAAGGCTAGAACATCTGGGAACAATCTTGCGAAATTCTGGGCTGAATGTGGAAACATAGGCTTATTAGGGTAGGAACAGACTAAGTTTGGAAAGGTACCCTTATGAGTAAGTTGTTATAATTTCTAAAGCAGTGCAAAGTAGGGGGCGATGGTGCACTCGTCAACACTGTCTGATGGACGTCAAGCATGTTGTTAGCCCATGGAGGTATGTTAGCATGGTTAATTAAGATAGCATGGTTGTGTGGTGAACGCATGACATACAGTAAACATAAACATTGGCTCTTGAAAGAGAAAAACAGTTGTTAGCTGATGATTGCATCTTGTTTTGCTTTTATCAGTTGTTCTTCGAATGCTAAAAGAACATGGACTTTGGGGGTGGGTTTTAAAGGGTGGGTGCTCTTGTTAGCGGCCTACATTGCTACAGTCCAACACAAAAAGTTAAGACTTTAAATGACTAGGGTTTATTACACACTTCTATAACCTAAGAACAGATCAATCAGATTTCACTGAAGAATACTGAATAATGAGCCTTAGTGTGTAATAAGCCTGGGATTTTAAGGGGGGTGAAAATGTTGCCCTAGACAAGCATTCTTGTTACAAGATCATTTCTGGCCATGTGAGGATATGTGAACATTAGTGGTTCAAAATTCACAATGCAGTATGCATCATTGTCATTTGTCATTTTTGCGTTGTGATATGATACATTTTTGAGACAGAATTCAACATAACTTCAACTTGTTTCTATATAAAGTGTGGCCGCTAGACACAAATGCGAACTTAAAACTAGGGAAACTAGTGAACTAGGGTTAAAACTTATGAATTAGGGTTAAAAGATCTGAGCAAAAAAATGGAGCTGAGCAATAACTGTACCCACCTACAACCTGTTTGCTGAGGTTTGCTTCTTTAGGGCTACAAGGCTAATATACTAACAGTTGTCATCTTAAATTGATTTTATGTGGTTTCTGACTCTGTCTGACATACTGTTGTCAAATCTATGAAAAAAATAAAAAGTACAGACAAAATTCAGGCTTCACGGTGGCTGCTACTGCTGTTTTTAGCTTTGCAGCATACTGTCCTTCAGTCTCTTTCAGGCTTCTGCTTCCTCTGCCTGTCCACCTTGACTCAGTTTGCATGTTAACATGGGGGGCTGGCCATTTTAACGTGCTATCCCAGAGTAATTGCAGGAAGATTGGAAGTGAGTTATAAAACCATCCCACAGCAAGCATGCACCCATGCAAACAACACAGAAGATGTTCAGGTTGGAGGAAACAGTATACAACTGTTGGTTACACTTCACTGTTTAGATATTCATTTTAGTATGTGCAAAAGATTTTTGTTCCCTTTTTTTGCTGACGATATTTCAGAGCGACCATCTATTAGCTATTAGCAAGTTGCTTTAGTGTTCATCATTTAGAGAAAAAAACAGTCATAAATCTCAGCAGGATGTAACAAACGCACGTTTACCATACCATCTTTCAAAACCAGAAGTAAAAAGTTTATTACTATAAGGTATTGAGTAACTCTATATTTTCTATTTGGTTTCCCAGAAATAATTTTATTCATTTAGTTAATGCTGAAAAGAATTTAAGCTAAAGAGTATACAGTGTAGCTGCAGAGCACTGTGTTTGTGTGTTGCACTGATAGTCTGCTGCTGCTCAGTTTGAACAGTGTTGGTGCTGAGCAGCACAGGAGAGCATAGAAAACAAACAGCATTTTTAGTCACCATTTCTTATTTTAATTCAAATTATTTGTTAGATTTGTAAGATTGTGTTAGATTTTGACACTTCAGCTTTCAGCCATCTTCAGCCAAAAATATCTCAAATTTCTGGGTGAAATTTTGGTGTACTCATATTTTAACAGAATATATGGTAAAAAAATAAAGTATTACATATTTGGGAGTTCAGTTGACTTGTGTCTGTAATATTTAACATGCAAGCACTGATTTAAAAATAAAATGCTCAATTTATTATATTGCATATTTTGCTTCATTGTTAAGATGTTGCTAATACGTTCTTCTGTTAGCTCTTGTAAATGGTTAAGGGTTAATGCAACACATGACGATGGTATGCCTCAGAAAGCAAAGGGTCTGTCTGTAACCATGGCAGTTTCCCCTGGAGCGTGGCAAGGGTATCCCAAAGTTTACCCATGTACTGAAACCCTCTCTCTTAATTAGAAGTGCCCTCCACAGCTGTGTGTACCTTCATATGGAGTGACACTACAACACATAAAGCGTGAGTGGGGAGGGACCAGTCAGGGAAAGGCCAAATATGTCAAGTGGCCTCAGAAACCAGTGCAAGTGCAAGCTTCAAACCCCAAACATATCTTACCTGATTGACTATGTTTGGGGTAATTTGGTAAAATTTTCTGCCAAATTTTTCTTCTAATGCTTGAATTTGTTGATCAAAAGTGAAGGTTATATTTTATACCAGGGAAATCTGAAGAATCTGTATTGTGTCTTGCTTTTGTTGCATGGTTACTCTTGGAACACTATTGATGAGGGAGAGCTAAGAGATTTAGTGCATGATCCAAACTATTATTGTCAGTACAGGTTGCTGTAAAACATTTGGAGCCCATCCTTATTTTAAGGAATAGGCAATGACTGTTCTGCCCATTATTGTGATCTAATCAAGAATCTGCTGCATTTGGTCGCAGAGGCAGTCTTAAAACAGTTAGCTGTAAAAAAAGATATTTAATTTATTTGATCTATTTTAGATGTAATATTTATTTAGCTTAACATCAGGAGTATAAGTAGCTGAATCATAGGTCTTAGTGTGAATGCAGTCTAATCAGTCAAGTCCAGCAAGCACAGTAGCCTTGTGTAGTGGTAGTGTCACGCAGCTGGCCTGGAGGACTGTTTTGTAACGCTTGTCACAAGCATCATGCCACTAGAAGTAGAAGTATGTAAAAAATGCCAATGCGCCACCTTTCACTCAGGACTGGTGGGGAAAAAAAGCAAGTGCTTGCAAACATTCTCCTAGAGGTGGGCACTGGCTGCACATGAATATAATTTAACCTATTAACTAATATAATAACTTATTCAGTTCAGATGTGGTGCTGCCAATGCATCAGTGTATCATGAAAAATTCTATATGTAGAAATCACACACACATATATGTATGTATATGTGTGTATATATATATATATATATATGTGTGTGTGTGTGTGTATATATATGTAACTTCATAAACGACAGTGATAGGTTTGATTTAATGGTGAAAGCCTAATTAACATAGATTAAAAAGTCTGAGTATTGTGATTTGTTATTTTGCCATATTGCCCACTCCTGCGTTGACCTGCTTCTAAAACTGGTGAAAGTCAAAGCTGAACACGTGCAGAAATAAGCAATTTCAATGCTCAAAATAATTCCGTTCTAGTGTAATAAAACCACCTTTCTCCTGATTTGTATAAAAATCAGCAGATGGAGCTCAGTTTTGTGTGTGTGTGTGTGTGTTTGTGTAGACTATGTCAGTGGAGGGGAGATGTTCACTCATCTGTACCAGCGAGATCACTTCTCGGAAGATGAGGTGAGAATCTACATTGGCGAGATTGTCTTGGCTCTGGAGCATCTGCATAAGGTGAGACTTCCGGCATCAACAGCTTTTCTGCTCTACTAATCAGTTCCCTTAGCATTTGAACAGGAACAGGTTATAACAACACAAGCCATTTTGCTTTGTCAAAATGCAGCTAAAGCCTGAAGGCATGTGTGGGGTTCCAGGCTTCAGTTCGTCACTCGCACAACTTGCATATTACTTCCATTGCAGTTTCTGAATATTTATAGCTGTTGCTGAGCAATAGTTATTAATGATGGTAGTTATTAAATAAGTAATAGCAGGGGTGCTTAATGACATCAGGATCATATCTGTATTGGCTTGTATACAGATATGCTTGAAAAAAATGCATTGGCATATTTAGATTTGATCAATATTTCACTGGCATTTGACATATTTATTTAGGCATTTCGATGATGCTGAGTTACTGTAGTGAAATCTTTTGTGTTAAAAGACCTCATATCTGTGTTAAAAAGTCAGAATTTTATTAATTTTACTGTAGTGTATAGCATACAGTATAGCATACATTATTTCTATAGCATATAGAAATAATTATTTTCTCTCTGTTGTGCTAATCTGGGTAGATATAATGCCAGTTTTAACATGTTCAATTTTTTTAACGTATTCTCATCAGCAAATATGTACAGGAATTCAGTCAGTTTAATAAATGAATAATAAGCATAGGGTTTCAGGTGTTAATGTAAATTTTCCCAGCTGCAATCATAGATGACATATTTAACTAGACAATTTTATTAAGTGTGAGAATTTGGGACTGAGTATTGGCAAAGATGAAAGCTTCATTTACAGGCCTGTAATTCGAAGATGTTAATTAAAGACTCACTGCATATTAACTGAAAGTGGGTTAATGTGCCCCGTATGCTCTGCCTCATCATCACATTACCTGCCTGTTGAAAGCTGAATGTGTGTGCATGTGCCTCTGAGCTGTGGCAGTGTCGTTTTCACAAGCCACTGTTTTTGCCTGTTGTGTGCAGCTTGGCATTGTGTACCGGGACATTAAACTGGAAAACATCCTCCTGGACAGTGAGGGCCACGTGGTGCTCACCGACTTTGGGCTGAGTAAGGAGTTTTTGGAGGAGGAGGTGAGTGACCCAGCGTCAACAGCAGCTGCTAATATGCAATACTGGGGTCAAATGAGAAGTGTCAGCCTGAACTGCTTCTCTGCGTGTGTGTGCGCGCTTACATTAGTAATTCAATCCACAGAGGTTTAAGACCTTGTTTTTCTGTTAGCGCAAGTGTGCATGCATGTTTTTCCAAATAAGGCTGTTTCAGTACCCTTTCTATTGACTGTCCATCTGTCTGATGTATTGTATAAGTGCAGTTGAGATTTGTGTGTAAACACTTGCAACCTTCCTACTACAAATTTAAAACAAGAACTGTTTCTTGTGCACACATTCAATACCCTTCAAACGCTGCCATTGTTTCTTACTATTTCTTTTCAATTAGGCAAGAAAAAATACCTGTTAAGGTTTTAATACACAATACATAATACAGCTTGATATATTTTGTAACACTCAGCTTTGTGTTCTTTAAAATTCCTTGCTTGGTACAAAAAGTAAATGAATAAAGCCTAAATATGTTTAATACTTAGTGTTAATAGAGGGAGCAGGCAGAAATGCCCCCCCCCCCCCACCCCCCCCCCCCCCCCAACATCCTGGTAGGAAAGGATTTTCTTGCATAGCCGCTACAGAACACAGCAGAAAGGACAAAAATATGTGCATTTATAGCAACATTATAAGTAAGTGATACAAATAAATTAATTCATTAAAAGACAAAGGAAAAAAGCCATAGAAAACAGTCTCAGTCAGTCAGATGCACAATGACTACACTCTTTGTTCATGTTATCAGCTCCACTTACCATATACAGGAGGTGCGCTTTGTAGTTTTACAGTTACAGACTGTAGTTCATCTGTTTCTCTGCATAGTTTTTACCCCCTTTTTATCCTGTTCTTCATCGTTTAGGACCTCCACAGCACCACCACAGAGAAGGTAATATTTGGGTGGTGAATCATTCTTAGCACTCCTGTGACCCTGACCTGGTGGCGGTGTGTTGGTGTGCGTTGCGCTGGTATGAGTGGATCGTACACAGCAGTACTGCTGAGGGTTTTTTGCACCTGAGTGTCACTGCTGGACCGAGAATAATATCTAGCCAGCAGCATGCTGTGACCACTGATGAGAGACATTAGGCCAACATAAACTGTGCAGCAGCAGATGAGCTAGTGTCTCTGACTTTACATTTACAAGGTGGACCTACAAGGTAGGAGTGTCTCAGAGTGGACACAGTGTTTACAAACTCATGCTGTGTCTGATCCCCTTGTACCAGTACGACACACCCTAACAAACCACTACCATGTCAGTGTTACTGCAGTGCTGAAAATTCACCACCCAAATAATACTTGCTCTGTGGGGGTCTTGACCTTTGAAGAACTGACTGAAAGTGGGTTAGCAAAGTATGTAGAGAAACAGATGCCTTACAGTCTGCAATTGTAGAATTGCAAAATGCATCTCTAGGTTAAGTAGACCTGGAAAAATGGAAAAAGACTGTAAATAGGGGGGGGGGGGGGTGGGGTGTAGTAGGCGGTCAGCGATACTGGGGCAGTCCGTTTTATGGTGCAAATTAACCATATGTATTATTTACAGATTTTTGCATATGGGCATATGAACAGTCACTACCTCCTTTCCATGCCAAACTGATTCAACAGAATTTTTGAAGTATTTGAAAGCTTTGTTCTTTAAAGCTGTAGAAAAAGCATCATGGGGGATCTAATTTTAACAGTGTTGATCCACTGGGAGACTGAAGGAAGTTTGTCAGAAACCCACAGTGTCAGGATACACTTATATATGAGGATTGTATGTATCAGAGTGCTGAAAATAAATAGGAATTTCTCCCTCCCTGCTCTTTTCCATGTTTAAAGTTAGCAAAGAAAATGTATTAAGAACAGTCTCTGTCCCCAAACCTTTGAGTAGCTGAGTGTACTCACATGATGACCTGACTCATCTGCCCCTGTGTTTGCAGAAGGAGAGGACCTACTCATTCTGTGGTACAATTGAGTACATGGCTCCAGAGATCATCAGAGGGAAGGCTGGACATGGCAAGGTAAGAGGAGGCTGTTGCTCACTCATAGGCCATTAGACCTGCTTGTGGGCCCTGCAGGTCAAGTTGAATTTCATAAAATCAGTAAATTGCTGACTTAGTGCTGAAAGAATGCTTTAGTGTTTTTCAGTGTAATCCTTCGTCCTTATTGTACAGTCAGGAATTAAGCCTAGTCCTGAGGTAGTTACATTCTGAATGGACATTCTAAAGGAAAATGACTGGACAGCAATCTGACCATCAGAGAGCTAAAGTAGTCAGTCTAATTTGGTTACATCTTGGCTGTTAAACTGAAATGACTGATTAATGTGTTGGAAATCATTAGTGTAATGATGCAGTACTCTACTACTATAGCATTACTTATATCGATATTGACAGACTACATTTCAGTTGGATTTTGCAAGGAACTCTCGTAACACCCATGTGCAGTTAACTGAAAAGGAAAGCAAATATATGTGCTGGAGCAGTGGAAATGCAGTCTTCATCATCATCATTGACCGCTAGTCCAGATAGGGTCGCAGTAGCAGTTGAGAGAGCAGAGAATCCCAGATGACCCTGTCCCCCGCAACTTCCTCCAGCTCATTCCCAGGGACCCCAAGCCGCTCCCAGGCCAACTTGGAGATATAATCCCTCCAGTAGGTCCTAGGACGACCCCGTGGCCTTGTCCCAGTAGGCCGTGCCTGGAACACCCCCACCGGGAGGCGTCCAGAGGGCATCCGGATCAGATGCCCGAACCACCTCAGCTGGCTCCTCTCAATGCGGATGACCGAGCTCCTCACTCTATCAAATAACGTATAGACTGCCACCCGACAAAGAAAGCTAATTTCCTCCGCTTGTATTCGCGATCTCGTTCTTTCGGTCCTTACCCACAGCTCATGACCATAGGTGAAGTTCGGGATGTAGATCGACTGGTAAACAGAGAGCTTTGCCTTTTGGCTCACCTTTTGGTCTTCACCACTACAGTCCGGTACAGTGACCGCATTACTGCTGCTGCCTGTCCCAGCCTGCAGCCGATCTCACGATCCCTCTTCTCATCACTCGTGAACAAGACCGCACGATACTTAAACTCCTCTACCTGGGGCAGGTCCTTTCCCCTTACCTGGAGTGGGCATGCCATCCTTTTCCAGGCTAAGACCATGGACTCAGACTTGGAGGTGCTGATCCGCATACCAACCGCTTCACACTCAGCTGCAAACCGCTCCAGCGAGCGCTGGAGGCATCCATGGGATTCAGCCAAAAGAACATCATCATCTGCAAACAGCAGAGACGTCACTCTCCAGCCTCCACACATAATGCCCTCCTGACCCCGGCTACGCCCTTACACTCTGTCCATGAATATCACAAACAGGAGTGGAGACATGGCACAACCCTGGTGGAGTCCAACACTAACACTGAAAGAGTCTGACTTAATGCAGAGTATACGGACACAGCTCTGACTCTAGGAGTACAGAGATTGGATGGCCCAGAGTAGTAGTCCTGGCACCCCATACTCATACTCATAAGCCTTCTCCAAGTCCACAAAACACATGTAGACTGGGTTGGCAAACTCCCATGCCCCCTCAACAATCTGTGAGAGGGTGAAAAGCTGGTCCATTATTCCACAGCCGGGACGGAATCCGCATTGTTCCTCCTCAATCTGAGGTTCAGCTATCATCGGAGTCTCCTTTCCAGCACCTTTTGCATAGACTTTCCCAGGGAGGCTGAGCAGTGTGATACCCTGATATTTGGCACACACCCTCCCCCATTTTAAAAATGGGGACCACCACCCCGTCTGCCAGTCCAAAGGTACTGTTCCCGAGGTCCATGCAATATTGCAGAGGCATGTTAGCCACAACAGCCCCACAAAATCCAGAGCCTTAAGCATCTCTAGATGAATCTCATCCACCCTCAGTGCCTTGCCACTGAGGAGCTTACCAACTACCTCAGTGACCTCCACCAGGGAAATGGAAATCGACACCCCAGGAGCCTCTGGCCCTGACTCCCGTGAGGGAGGCACGTCTCCCGGATTAAGGAGTTTGAAGTCAGAGTTTCTCCACCCTTGCCGAATACAGCTTGGGACACCTCACCAAACTCCTCCCATGCCCTGGATTTTGCTTCTGCCATCATTGCAGCTGCCACCTTTTTAGCCTGTCGGTACCTATCTGCTGAATCGGGAGTCCTTCGGGCCAAATAGTGCCTAAAGGCCTCTTTCTTCAGCTTGACGGCCTCCCTCACCACCGGTGTCCACCAGGAGGTTCTTGGGTTACCGCCCCAACAGACACCCACAAGCTTGAACAGGGTCCTTTCAGACCCCTACCTCCTCCGGGACATGAGAAAAGCTCTCCCGGAGGTGGGAGTTGAAATCATTCTGAATAGGGGCCTCCGACAGTCGTTCCCAGCACACCCTCACTATTCACTTGGGCCTACCGGGTCTGACCATTAGTCTTCCCTGCCATCCGATCCAACTCGCCACCAGATGGTGATGACAGTTCAGCACCTCTCTTCACTCTAGTGTCCAGAACATATGGTCCCAAGTCAGATGAAACAACAACAAAGTTGATCATTGACCTTTGACCCAAGGAGCTCTGGTACCATGTACATTTATGAACATCCTTGTGTTCGAACTTGGTGTTCGTTATGGACAATCCATGCCTGGCACAGAAGTCCAATAACAATTCACCATTCGGGTTTAGATCGGGCAGGCAGTCATTGCAAACATGAGCATTGAAGTGTCCCAGTAAGACTAAGGAGTCTGTATGCAGGACCTCTTCCAGAACCCCGCCCACTCGCTCCAAGAAGGCCAAATACTCTGACCTGTTGTTTGGTGCATAAGCACACACAACAGTCAGAGTTTTCCTCCCTGCAATTTTAATTTGCATTGAGGTGACCCTCTCATCCACTGGGACAAACTCCAACTGCATGGTCACCAGCCGGGGACTTGTGAGTGATTTATGATTTCCCCACATTGCCTCTTCGGGCTGAGCCCGGGCTGGGTTACCACCAGGTAAACACAATGGCTGCCTGACCACCAGGCACTCGCCGTGGAACACTACCCCCAGGCCTGGCTCCAGGGGTAGGTCCCGGTGACCCTTTCCTGGGCAGGGTACACAATTTTTTTGTGTATGTCGTGCATGGTGTGGTTTTGGATCGCGTTAGTCTGGGTCTTCACTCCAGACCTGTTCGCCCTGGGAGACCCTACCAGGAGCATATTGCTCCTGACGACTTAGCTCTGAAGATCCCTAGACTACACAAGCCCTTCTGCCATGACAAGGCCCTGATCCAGGAAGGGGGAAATGCAGTCTTAAAGGCTTTAATTCTAAGCAACAAGGAGAGGTTGGAAAAAGGTCATGTAAAATTGAATTATGAAACAAGCCCACATAAGTAAACCTCAGGGAAAAAATACAAGAAAAATGTAGCATATGGCCCCTGTTAACATCAGTTGGTATTTACATTATGGCCACTGACTTTGCTTAGTTATTAAGACACATTTCCTTGTATTTAGCAAAAGAACAGAAAATCTGTTGATCTACCTGTTAGCTTCCGTTGTAAGTGCTGTAAGTTTTCTCTGAATTATTGTCTTTGATATCAGACTTGCATACATCAAAACATGAGCACTGCAAATCTGCTAATTTAAAAATTTTTAAAAATATGTTTAAATTTTTGTTTTACATTGTATGTCTATGAGGGAAGTGTAAACTCTATATAGACCTACTCAATTAACACACTCCCAGTTTCTAGTGTTCTTTTTGTGTTCTTAACTTTGTTAAACATAATAATTTACTATAATGTAGTAATCTTGTTGTAGTAGTTGCCGTGGAACTCTACTCTGTCCTAACTGTATGGAGGCTGCTGTTATGATGAGGCTTTTATCTGACACAAACAGCAGTAAAAATTTGATTAAGGTTGAAAATTGCTATACAATTTAATTAGAAAAAGAAAAGAGGGAAAAGGCTTGTATTCTCTCATGACGTGTGTCACAGAGATGAGTCCAAGGCTGTGTGGTTTGGCATTTCGCTTATGTGACACAGAATTTGGCGTTTAACTTTTTGAAAGCTCTTCAGGGAACAAAAGTGATTTTTCTGTGGCATCATGCTCAAGAATTTTAAGAGTTTTTAAAATTACTTATTTGTATGTGTCCCCTTAATTCTCTCTTCAGTCAGTGGACTGGTGGAGTTTGGGGATTCTCATGTTTGAGCTGTTGACAGGAGCGTCTCCGTTCACATTGGAGGGTGAGAGGAACTCCCAAAGTGAGGTGTCAAAGTGAGTCACATACAGACACACACATACTCTGTCTCTCTTCTCTCACTTCCACATACCCACTCTCTCTCTCCTCCCCCACACGCTCATCCTGCTGTTATTACACACATGTTTACACAATATGCCTCTCTCTCTTTCTCTTACTCACTCACGCCCACACACACAGACACACATTCATCCTGCCTTGTTTTCTCTGTTCGCTTAGCGCATTCTCCCTCATGCTCTGTATGATCTCCCCTCCATATTGCTTTAATGCCTCTAATGAATTAGTTTAGGAAGCACTTGAATTAGCTGTGCAGCAGTTGAGTCGTTTAATGATAAATTATCTCTCTCTCATTACCTTTTTCTGTCTCTCTCTGTCTTTCTTGTCTGTCTGCCTCCCTCACTCTCTTTCTCTGCTCTCTGTCCCTCTTTCACTCAATTTCCTTTTGCTCTCTTTCTCTTTTTCTCTCATCTTTTCCTCTCTTTCCATTCTCTCTCTTTTTCTTATCTACCCCCCCTTCTCTCTCTCTCCTCTTTTCTCTTATTTCTTTCTCTCTCAGACGTATTCTACGCTGTGAACCTCCGTTTCCTTCTCTGATTGGGCCAGTGGCTCAGGACCTCATCAGGAAGCTGCTGGTGAAAGACCCTCATAAGAGGCTGGGCTCTGGGCCCCGGGGGGCTGAGGACATTAAAAGTCACCCTTTCTTCAAGGTACATGTCTCATTTTTTCACTTTATGTCCTTTACTCTCTGTCTCTCTCTCCTCTATTTCTCCCTCTTTCCTCTTCTCTCTCGCTCTTTCCTCTTCTCTCTCGTTCTTTCCCTCTCTTTCTCTGTCTGGCCTTCTCTCTGTGTGCCAGAAAAGCGTGTGTGCTAGTATGACTGGGTTGGAATGTGAACAGTCTAGTTGAATGCTGTGAAATTTTAAGTTCAACTTAATTGTGCATTCATGCACACACAACTTAAGCAGGCCTGAATCTTTATCTGAATATAGCCTGACAAAATTCTGTCCAAACCTGAAAATTGCTAAGTTTGCCTGTAGTATAGTGGCAGTGACAGCCATCATCAGATCATCGATAAACAAGGTTTAAAAATGAGTAGCCTAATTATAAGCTATCAGGGAAGTTTAAACTCTACTTTAACAAATGTATTAATCAATAATTGATTTCAAACAACATCCTCACAGTTTAGAAAAAAACGTTATGTCTTATTGTTCTCACATTGGCCTTGTGGACAATGTGGAGTGCCAAATTAAAGATCATTGAAGGTAGGTTTAATAGAAGTAAGGAGGAAGAAAAGTAAAGCATGTCTACAAACTGTTAAAGCTAGAAGAGTATGAGACACCCAAATGTAAAACTTGAACCCGAAATTGACCCAACGTGTATGCTCTCGTGCATTTCACTTTTGCTGCAGGGTTTAAGTTGGGCTGATCTGGAGCAAAAGAAAGTAGTGAGTCCATTTAAGCCAGAACTCCGTAATGAGTTGGATGTCGGAAACTTTGCCGAGGAGTTCACGGGCATGGAGCCGGTCTACTCTCCTGCCAGCACTCCTCCTAGCACGGACCGCCTGTTCCAGGTGCGCAAACTCACACACACGCACACTTGCATACTACCATTTTTCTCTTAGCTTTCTATCAATCTGTGAGTGATAGCTGAATAACACTATGCCTGCACCTAAACCAGTCCCTGATCTTACCCTTAGACAGTGGAATTTTTTGGGGCTCTTTTACAGTGATTTTTAAGTAGATGTTGCATTTAATTTATGTTATATTTATTTATTTTTTTGAATTATTATTTTATTTACTATTATTTTATTTGTCAGACTGCAGAATGTGACAAGTAGAACAGAACATCACAATTTTATCAAAGTACATCATGTTTTCTATGCTGATGGGATAATTTTCTTCCCTTAAAAACTTATTGGTCACAAAGGTCATATTGGGCCTTGCGATGGACTGATGATTCATGTAGCTGCTCTGTTCTTTTCTTACTCTTCTCTCTTGGATGCAGGGCTACTCATTCGTGGCTCCCTCCATCTTGTTTAATAAGAACGCAGTGATGGGAGATGTTCTGGACGCTCCAGTAAATGTGGACCGACCTGGTTCAGCTACTGTTCAGCGCAGCGCTATGTTAAAGGTATCAGGCAGTGCAGTACAAAAATACATTTTATGTTGAAGGAAAAAAAATCGATGGTTTAACATGATTAGAACCTTGACCACTGTATATTTATCGGTCTGTTGAATCTGAACATGTTTATCATGCCTGTCAGAACAAAACCTTGTATGTCCATTTTCTTGTCTTACATAATTTGTAAACACTAGCTACTTTTAACATTGTTTGAAAATTTCACCCTGAATGCACCCTGAATTATAAATTATGCAAAATTGCTTGGAAAACATCTTTTTACATGAACTTCTGTTATAACTTAATTTTTCTTCTTCTCCTAAAAACGTTTGGATAAATCAGGTTTTGATCCAACGGCAGCTGTATACTTCATTTTATGCCATATTCTTTTGTAGATCTTATTTTCTGATTGGCATCCCTTGCAATCCCTTGCTCTCTCTTGCTCTCTCTCGCTCTCTTTATCTGTCAGGAGTCTCAGTTCTTCCAGCATTACGAGCTGTGTCTGCAAGGGCCGCCGCTGGGTGAGGGCAGTTTCTCCATCTGCAGGAAGTGCCGGCACAAGCAGAGTGGCCAAGAATATGCTGTCAAAATCATCAGCCGCAGGTGTGCACAGTGACCTTATCTGACCCTGCTGCAAACCAGACAGACTCAGCTCAGAATATGAAACTGCATAACTCTACAGTTAGAACTGTAACAGCAGGCTTCAGTTGCTGATTCCAGTCTTACTTTCAGATAGAATGATAAAAGAAAATCTCAAGGTACTGTTTGTATATGTGTAAATAAGATATGATGTGTGATGGTGTTGCTATAGGATGGAGGGCATGACTCAGCGAGAAATTGCAGCACTTCGGCAGTGCGAATCTCATCCAAACATTGTTACTCTTCATGAGGTGTACACCGATCAGGTGTGAGATGTACAACAACACACACATTATCTGAAAAGCCTCTTCAAATAATGGGTTCTGGATTTGTCTTGATTTTTTTCAATTCCCTTATATTCTCCCTCTCAGTACCACACATATCTAGTGATGGAACTGTTGCATGGAGGTGAGCTATTGGAACGCTTGAAGAGGAAGAAGCTGTTTGCTGAAGGAGAGGCCAGTCAACTGATGAAGAGCCTGGTGTCAGCCGTCAGCTTCATGCATGAGGCTGGAGTCGTACACCGAGACCTCAAACCAGAGGTAGAAAGGCAGATGGATGGATGAACTGATGTCAGGGTAGCATTCACCTCAGTAAAGGTTTGATACATGTAGGTAAATAGGTAGATAAATGGAGGCAGGTCTAATGCATAGTGGAAATAGAGTCAAGGAAAAAGGAATGAATGATGAGTGAACAGAAGAAAGAAAAGATTGATGATGCTAAAACTATAAATAGATTTATTGCTGAATACATACATAAACGAATGAGACATGACAGATGGATGACTAGATGGCCACACCCCTGAGGAGATGGACAGGTCAGTACCCAAATAGGCAAGCATGTAAGGATAAGCCTCATTAGTAGTCCAAAAACAAAGCAAAAACAATGAAGAGAATCATTATGAATCCGTAGCAGTAATAAACACATCCATTTTACATCACAAACAAGATTCTAATTGTTTTCTTTGCAGGAAGGAACACTGCATTTGCATCCGATTTGCATGTAAATGTAGGAGTTTGGCAGAGGAGGAAGGCAATGTGCACCGTTCAGGTTGAGCCAAAGAACAGAGTATCATTGTTCATTGTTCAGTGTAGGTACAACAGCTCAAGAACTAGTTCAGATAGGGTCTGGCTGCATCAAAGAGTGTTGATGTGTACTGTGGACTGCGCCTCACATCTGAGTGGCCTGGCCATGGCTATCAAGCTTCAATCATTCTATGATTAAATCAATAAGAGCTGCTGGTATTTTTTCAAATGGCATTTCTCTCTCATGCACAGTGGAGTGGTGACCATTAAACTGATCTTGATTGAACAACCATTATACATTTTCCTTTATAACAATAATAAGATTAAGATAATAAACTTTCAGCATTTTTTCTTATTTACACCAAAATTTACAACACCTGCATCCTATCATACAGCATGCAGGATTAGCATAAAGACAGAACATCAGCAAGGCATTACACACTCATTTGGAGGAATTACATTGTAATGACAGGGTGGTCGAGAAGTGGTACAGAAAGACAGTGACATCAAGCAAACCAGAAAGCAAATGCAGAGATGAAGTTTTTAGGTCTGAGTGATAAAATGTAACAAAAATAGTTGAAATCAACCATTTTTGAAACACTCTTTTTGAGGTATTCACATTCAGTGATATATACCAGTCTGCTCCTTGATCTAGTTTTTAGCAGCAGAGGCTTGAACTATAAAGAGTTTTACCTTTGGTACACAGCACTAGAACAATGTGGAGCAATAAGGTACTATATGCAGCACATCATGTTTGTAAAAACAGAACAACATATCAACACCAAAAATCTTTCTCAGCTGTGAAGCATGGTGGAGGTAGTGTTATGGTTTGGCCAGGCTGCTAGCCCAGAGCTTAGATGGTTTGCATGTGAGGGACCAATGAATTTTAAGTCATGCCAGAAAATTCTCCAGTACAATATGGTGAAACAGTTTTTTTGCCTTGTATGTCCTCATAGCTGTGTAGCACTGATAAACATCTACAGAAAGTTATTTGTGATTTGTTGTTCTGGCCAATAAAGGAGGCTCCAATAGTTAATAAATTTAAGGGGCCCTTAAAACCTAATGATAATCACATTTTTTTTAAATAAGAGTTTGATGTAGTATGTAAATATTGTTTACATACTACATTGACATTTTTTACAAGTTTCAAAACATACCTTCCATTCATAATGAAGTTACAATGAGCATTTCAGCCTCACTGTTTTTGAATGAGACAAAATAGCAACCAGTGAGAACAAAGCTCATTTATGTACATCAGTCTTAAAGGCACAGTAACTACAACAGCATTTCAAAGGGGTTAAAGGTAAAAATAAAATACTGTTTTGTTGGTACATAAAATTACATAAACCTCATAAATTCACCTCAGACAAAAAGTACAAGAAGAGAATACAAAAAAAAAAAAATTAGGCTGCAGTGCCTTTATGGGTTTGCAGGCTTTTTCTGTCAATGATCTTGGTTGTTTAATAAAGATATTGTACTCTAAAATGTTGTTTGCTCTTGATATATAAAATTGTGCTTATTTATTGTTATGATGAAAGGCAGATCACATTTTGGGAGTCATTCATGCAGGGAATTTATAAGAATTCTAGAAGTTTCATAAGTTTTTTTTTTTGAATAACAACTGTATTTGTGCAGTGAAGTAATACATGCATTTATGTGTTCGATGTAAAAGTCTTCTGCCATATATCGGTATTTTTTCATATTTGAGAGAATAGTGGTGCTATATCATCTCCAACCTCTCACTCACCATCTCTCTCTTGTTCTATTTCTCTCTTCCTCAGAATATGCTGTTTGCAGATGAGGCAGAGGACTCGGTGCTGAAGGTGATCGATTTTGGCTTTGCACGTTTGTTTCCTGCGGGCAGTGGTAGTGCTCCTCTGCAGACCCCATGCTTCACACTGCAGTATGCTGCTCCCGAGCTCTTCCACAGCTCCGGATATGATCAGGCTTGTGACCTCTGGAGCCTGGGCGTCATCCTAGTGAGTGTGTGGGTGTATGTGTGTGGAATGATCGAATTCTTTAACACGAACTTACCCTTTGGCAGATCATCAGTATGCTTCTTATGTTTCTTTAATTTTTATTAATTTATATTAACCCTCAATCATCTTTACAAATTAAAATTGCCTGATGATTATCAGCTTTGATGTCTGTTCTTCTCTCAGTACACCATTCTCTCTGGACAAGTCCCATTCCAAAGTGAGAAAAAAGGAATGACCTCTTCCCATGCTGCTGACATCATGCACAAAATCAAAGAAGGAGATTTCTCATTGGATGGTGATGCTTGGAAAGGCGTGTCTGAAGAGGCCAAAGATCTTGTGAGGGGTAGGTTGAGATAGCACTGTATGTGTTATTGAATCTTAGGTAAGTAATACTGATTAATACCTTATCTTTTTATTTAAAGCTGACTCTATTGTTATGTAATGTTTACGTGTCACTTTAATCTTAACTGTTCACTGGGGAACACTAAGGAAAAAAAATTATGTTGTCGTTCTGGGACAAATTATTCTCAGTGAGAGGTTTCTAAGGCCATATTCATCTAGGATGGATTTAAGCTCCAATACCTGACCATGCTTATCAACTAATCATTATTATTAGGAGTAATAGCTTTAAGTGTAGGAGGAATAGTAATGTGTGGAAAAAAATGGTGGTCCCTGAGGAGGCATTAGAACCACTACTGAAACAGATACAGCTCTTACTGTTTCTGTTAATTGCGTTGTTTGATCTCTTGCTCTGTCTTTCGCTCTCTCTTTTCCTATTGCTCTCTCTCAGGTCTGTTAACAGTGGACCCAGAGCGGCGACTGAAGTTGTCTGCTCTGAAAGAGAATGCATGGCTGCAGGGCGGTGGGGTTTCCTCCACTCCTCTCTGCACCCCTGATGTCTTGGAGTCCAGTGGTCCCACTGTACGCACCTATGTAAACGCCACCTTCAAGGTCAGCCAGCAGCAATTAAGCCCATTGGTAGACTAATTAGATGTAAAAATCTAATGTTTTATTAGTTTACAAAATGGTGATAAAGTGGTTGGGTTTTAGTTAGTGTGGTGAATAATACCGTGACTTTGCACATAGAAGATTGAAGGCTCCGTTTTCTGTCCAGGCACACACATCTCTGCTATACAGTGATAGCTTAACAAAATGGATATTTATTAGATAAAACCTTGGGCTGGGTGTTAAGGCAAAAATGTTATGAAGAATATATCACATCACAATACTGTTTTAATGTTTAGTGTAATAATGTTTAGTTTCTGTAGTTTTAAATTTGAAACAGACAAATTTACATTATGAATTATGCTGTTTTTATGACGACATATAATGACAGCTGTTCAGTGTTCTCCAATTTTTGACCTAAGCATATTGTGAAATATTGACCCTTAGTAAAAAAAAAAAACAGTATGTTAAGTACTGATGAAAAGCGTATTGTGACATATTGGCCAGTATTTGTCAAAAAAGAGGGCAGATTCAACTGCTCTTAGTGGCATCTGAACTTCTCTGTGTCTACAACTTTGAAACTTTCGTGTGCCATAAACGAGCAGCAATTTGAGTGCAAATGGTGAATCAGCTTCAGTGTGCCAAATCAAGGGCCAGCCTACCAGTATTTCATTTACATCAAGCATGTTCTAATTCATGCAGATGTTTTAGTGGGGAGCCAATAAAACAAATGAATTCAGCGGCTCATAGCCTATTTCAGTGCTCATAGGTGGAGTTTGAGGTCAAGCACTTTTGAGGTCAAGCACTCTGCTCCCCCTACAGAGCAAACCTTATTGTTCAAATATCAAGTCTTTCTCCAGAATCACTTACTACACCTTTAATTTCTCACGATAACGATAAATAGTCATATTGCCCACTGATAAAGTTTCTTTTGGAGGTGTAATTTGAAATAATACTTTGTAGTACTGTCAATGACGGTGCTTAACACATCAGAATTAACAGTTGCAATAGACTTGTATCATGATGGTGTATCATATTGGCCCACAACTCCCATTCCTACCTAGCACTAGGCTTTATTTGCATGTGGAGAAACAGTCCTATACCTTTGTTACTCTTACATTATAGTCATATTAGAATCCAAAATAAAATCTGCAACAATTATGTCTTTGTCAGTATGACGGTGTAGCAGCCAGAATATTAAAATGGCAACATTTTGTACTGTGGTTCTTATCTGTAGCACAGTTGTTTGCTTGTAACATGATGCACCCACTGATAATCATCAGCTGCAAATCCATCCAGTATGACTCATTAGCCAACTTTTGTCAGTTGATATGTGGCAGAACATGAAGTACCTGTCACATATTCTTTTGAATAGTATAATTGAGGGATAGTGCAAAGCAAACTAAATGAGCATTTTACAAAGACACATTCATAGCCTCAGACACAGATTGATCCTAGTTTTGGGCAATATTACAGTGCTAAATGTTATCTACATTCTATGCCTTGTACAGACTCATGTAGGACAAGTAGCGAGACATGAAACACTAGGTACTGTTTCTGAGAGGCCCCAGTCTTCCAGGGTGCTGGTGTGATAAGACAGACCTGACTCACTGCTATCTGCCCTAAGCAGAGGTGATATACATTGCTACAACTGCATAGTGTTGACAGAAGCACAGAGCGGAGACTGACCCATCTGGATCTGACAGTGTCTAGTGCTAGTGGGTTTAGATCAGTGTTCTAGTCAGATGTTCTCTGATACATTACAAGGTGTACAGTCTGGACTTATTCTCAGGATGTGAAACGTTATTCGTCACATTGCTGCAGTGTAAATCATTTCTTCTTTTGTTGTCTCTTTATCCCTCCACGTCTGCATTCCTGTCGCACATCCATGCCGCCCTCAGGCTTTTAACAGGGGCAAACGGGAGGGCTTCTTCCTGAAAAGTGTGGACAACGCACCTTTGGCCAAACGCCGCAAACTGAAAATGACCAGCACAGGGATGGAGACACGCCGCAGCTCTTCGTCCTCATCCTCATCCTCATCCTCTTCTTCCTTGGCTTCCCACCCCAAGACACAGAGTCGCCAGACTTTCACCCCTAATAGTGACCCAAAACTGTGACCCTGTGGCTGAGAACCCTCCCTGGGCACCCTCTGACACAATGCTGGCCTTCTTGTTTGGAAGGAGAGGTCAGCAAAGAAAAGCATTAGATTTGTATTGAAATGAAAAGAGACTTAAAAGAGGATATGCAGTGGTTACTGCTTTACATGGACTCCTATAGGGATATAAGCTCAAGATGGCTGAAGCAGACTGATCAATGAACAAAGTCAATTGACTGAACACAAGAGTGCTTGAACACTCATTATATATGGATCTATGTGTGAGGAGGGGCCATCAGTGACAAGATCGAATGGTAGTTCTTGGATTATTGAAGCCAAGTAAAGGTTAGGTCACTCTGACACATGCTTTCTTTCTATTTCACAACAGAGCTTGGAGAGTGATCCGTCTTCAGCGGACTCTGTGATGTTTTCTTTGCATGTGGGTGTGGGCACTGTCCACGAGGTATTTCTTTATGAGGACATTTTGATACAACATGAGCTTATTTGAAAGAACGTACGCAATTTTGAAATGCTCCCTTGCCAGAGACTCCATTAATGTTCTTTTTTTATTGACATGAAAGGTTGGTTATTTTTCAGTGGGGCAAAAAGAAAAATAGGAAGGAGTCAGGGGGTGAAAAAGCCATGAGAGAAAAGCCATATGGAATAGAAGGGAACTATTTTAGAATATGTATATTAAAAAAAAAAAAAACAAAAAACAAAAAAAAAAAACCCTAAAAGATTCTCTAAATGTACAGACCAACATCTGCTGAGCACAGCTTTATATTGAATCATATCCATATAACATTTTAAAAAGTAGTAATTGGCGAATGTTCGTGTTTTAAAGTTGTTAAATGCGGATATATGCATGTTATGCACAGGCTATTTTGAACAATTTCTTTTTAAAGGCTGAATCAAATGCTCTAACATAGACTTGGCAGTTAATCAGCACGAAACTGTCATCAACTGTTTAACTTCTCTGGTTCTGAATCACGCTCAGTTTCTCGATTGGTGCTACTGTACCGGAGGTCATCGACTTGCGGCTGTATCGGTAAAGGTGCACTAGGTGGGAATACATGAGTAATCGACATTGGCATTGATGTTACTACAAGCTGTTGTGTGCTCCAGTTGTCTCTGTGTGCTGTTGATCGAGTCCGTAGCATTTGTAACGTTACGCAAACACATTCGTAGCATTTTTATGAATTTTGCAAGCACCTCGTCAGGCCCTTTTATTAAAACAGGAACTATAGTGACAGATTAGTTTGTGAATTGGTGATCTACAATGATCTTTTGACTAAATTTGATTGGAGAAAATTCTACTTATTGCACCTTTTATGGCCTCCTGCTTTAAGATCTTCTTGTGAACAGTGTGAGCTCTGACTAACTGCCCATGTAGAGCAACCCTGAGCTGCATTTCGGCTCAAAATGGAAGCTTGGTGATCCTCTTTAACAACTGTACTTGAACAGATCTGCTTCCTTTTTTTCTCCCCTTTTTTAACGGTCTTCTCTTTTCTCCATGCTGTGGCTGTTCTGCCTGTGGTTGAATTCTACAGGCTACTGTCAGGGGAATGTGATGTACTGTACGGCGCGGTAGGTTTCTGAGACCTGCACCATTGCTTTGAATCTCCAAAGGGCTCCAACACGCTCGCACGCGCACACTTGCACTCCTCATTTGAGGTGTGTGTGATCCAGCACTGTGAGAATCAGAGTGAGAGTGACAACGGCAGAGTCTTTTACTTCCTCCTTTTCTTTTTTCAGGGGGTGCCCGATATATATTATTTATCCATAAATGTAAAAAAAGGCGAGTGTCTCTGGCAAAGAATGTCTGTGAAATATTATATAAAAATGGCATAAAATTAGGCCTGTGCTTGGTAAAGGTTAACGGAGTTACCACCATACCCCAGTCACGCCCCCCAATATACTCACTGTTAAAAAAAAAATTTGTTGAAGTATTGATTTGTTTTTGTAATGCAAATCATACCAAAACACTAATATTCTCACACGTTACTATAACTCAAGTTTGAAAAATGCTGGTTGATGTGATGTCCTACTAATACCACATTTATTATACCTAACAGATGAGATTGTTCTAAAAATGTCACTGTTGAGCTGCGCTGGTTACATGCACTCAGGCTTGGTGGCAGGGGGGCAGGGCACTGTTTGCCTTTGCCACAATCAGATATCCTGCTGTACAGAGAGCCGCTGTGTTACGGTGTACGTTTTAGGACATCCTCAGACCTTTAGGTTTCAGACATCACACAGATGCTTTTTGGAAATTAAGGAAAAAAAGGTCAAAGAAAAAAACAAAATAATTCATTGTGTCCGCTTATTTGAAGAAAAAAATTGTGGGTTGCTTACATTAATTATTATTCTCAGCCTGGAAATTCTATATCAGTACAGCCCTCTTTTTTTTAATCACTAATCATACTTTTGGCCTTCCAAGCAAGGATGGAAATTATTTTTTTGGTATGTTTCTCAGGCTGGGTTCTCTGTATCTCAGCTGAATGTACCGGAGTGTCCTGATCCCTTGACTCATGCAGGATTGCTTTGTGCAGACAGAGAGATTCAATAACAACAAAAACGAACAGACATGAAGACGTCGTAATCTGCTCTGAAGCACTGTGTAACGAACCACATTACGCTCTCCTGAATGAGTGGTGAGGCTGTAGTACGAAACTGGTCGCTGTGCTGTGGTCAGATACACCACTCTCTTGATTTTTTTTAATGCCAAAACGATCCTTTGGCAGGCGTTTTCATTATGATCTTAGGTGGTAGTAGCTTTGTGTAGTGCACTTGGTTTGGAAGCGAGTGGCGTGCTGGATGAAGTGTTAGCAGGCTGTGGCAGGGCCAGAGGAGGCAGCCACATTATTCATTTCGGCTTTGGTGTTGCACACAGAGAATGTGAATGAGAAATGGCTGGAAATTGGACAAAGGCAAGTCAGAGAAATCGGTCTCTCAGTGCAGCTTGGTTGTTGGAATCGAATAAAATTGAGTTTTAATTACTCTTGAGGGATTTGGTTGATGTGCTTTGCTTTGAACTTCTGAGAATACATTTTACATTTTTAAAGTTTTAAATGTGATGAAAAATTGTGGGGTTACCAAATGATTTGGAGGCTGGCGCATTAAGGACTTTTTTGTTGTCTGTTTTTGCGTGATGAACACACTGATAATACACTTTAATATTTTTTTTTACTTGATTAAACTGCTTATTTGTTCCTGATATCGCACAAGTACAGGCTGTAATTGATGATGATGTTTCCAGCTTTAAAAAAGTCAATATCTTCGATATTTATTACTTTTTATTCTCCTTTTGGATTACTGTTTTATTTGGAGTGATGGCTGTGGTTTCCTGCCTGCTTTATTTGATGTGTTTTTGTGTCGGTTTTTTGTTGTTGTTGTTTTTTTTGTTTTTGTTTTTTTTGCGCAGTGGGCGCGTCCTATAGCGTCCTATACTTTGCTCCTACAAGAGTCTTGCACACTGCACCAAAACAAGATAGTATTTGTGGAAATAATGGACTTGTCCATGGCTTTGATTACAAAGCTTTTATTTGTTGTAATGGATGTGATTTTTATCATGTGTCTCCATTTGGGAACTCTGTCTGTTTCTTTCATTAGCCTTTTTTTAAATGTACCTTTCTATTTTAGTTCTGCAATTGCATGTTTAACTATTATTATTATTTTTCATTTTTTATAAAGAGAAATTGATGTTCTGTCCTCCTGCCAAATAAGGTTGTTTTTTTTTTGTAAGAGAATGATCATGAAACTGAATATCAAATGCACTGTTCTGAGGCAACATAAGATGCATTGTTTTGCATTGAGAACACTGTTAAATCCTGAAGGTAAAATATAATACACTTTAGTCTTACTCAGAACTCTGTGATCCCTTATTTACCCTATTGTGATCTTAGTCCTGCGTCATACTAATCCTAAATGAACCTACCGGCAGCCTTGTTAAGTTTTTATTTCAATTTTTTAACTGAACACGTTGTATATAGGGAATACGTTTTTTGTGTTTAAAGCATTTCATTGATCTTATTGTTCTTTTAATAAAAATAGAGGAGCTGGGGGAATTATTACAAGGTTTTTGAAACTGCAAAGCAATTTGAAATTGTGGATTTATTAGATACTACATTTTATTTCAAAAGGGAAGGCTGCTAATTTGCTTTGCATATCTTGGGTCTCCATTAACCCCCCGTTTCAATTTACTGAGCAAAAATCAAACGGGATTTCTCAATTAAAGATGAGCCTGTGCAATAAAAGGAGAGGTCAGGGGGTCCTCAGTTTACCAGGAAAAATGGCTTTGTGAAACACCCCCCCCCAGAACATTCAGTCTTTCAGTTCTACCTGATGATGTAATGGCTTAAGAGCAGTGAACACCACAGCCACGCACTTCTCCATCATCGCCACCAGGTGGTAGAAAGGCTCTTGGCTCTTAAGACGCATTGGCACAAATGAGCAATGGGAAGAACTAACAGATAACAGCGGCCATAATGCGACTGCCAGTGTGTCATTAATCACCGTGATCGAAGAGTGGAAGCATTTGCATAGGAAATTGTGATATATCGAGCATGACACAGATGGATATGAACGGAACGGTAAATCGAAACCGTTCCATCAGTTACAGTCTCAAGTCCTGGATGTGACCCAAGAATTGACACTGGATACTCACATGTGTAAACGCTTAAGTCATGCAGTGAAAAACACAGTACATGTTTGCAAATATGCTGGAAAGAGGAAAATAGTCCTATGTGTGAACTCAGTTAAAGGGGAATTAAATATTTCAATCACTGAGTTGTAAACACTGTGGTGTGATGTGAAATGGTGCACTGTCGAGAATTTACCAACTCGCAGTCTACAGTGCGAACACGTCCATTTCATTTCCTGTCTGGTAGAATCAGAGAACCTTTAAGTTTTATATAAAATGACAGTAATGATTAAATAGTGGAAATCTCTCAAAACTATGTAGAACTAGAAGTGGTGAAAGTCCACAGGTATTACTGAAATAGGTAGAAGTTAAAGTATACTCTTAAAAAAGCTGGTTCTTTATGGGTTCTTTAGTAAACAGTTCTATATAGAGCCACAAACACCCAAAGAACCCTGCATGATTAAATGGTTCTTTGCATCGTTAATAGGTTCTTCAGATTGTTGGAAAATGTGTTGTCGATGGTTCTATGTAGGACCTTTTTGATAAGCGTTCTATACAGCACCCAAAGGGGTTCTTCTATTGTTACTATGTCAAGCTTGTAACAATAAAAGAACTCTTTTGGGTGCTCTACAGAAGCCTTTTCAAAAATGTTCTGTATAGAACTGTGTATAGCACATTCATGCACATTCACCATCAGTCTGAAGAAGTTCTTTGAGTATTCATTGTTCTATTTAGAACTGCATTGTTTTTTAAAGAAGCCATGAAGCATCTTTTTTATAAGTGAAGCTTATTGTCGTCACAATAGAAGAACCCTTTTAATCTGGTTCTAAACAGAACTGTTGTCTGTCATGTTGTCTGTCTTTCATGATGTGAAGAACCCTTTTGCAGAGGGTTCTTTGTGTTCATTGTACGATATAGAACCATTTTCTTTTCTAACGAACCCTTGAAGCACCATCTTTTTAAAGAGTGTCCTGAAAGTCCAAAACTAAAGGAATTAAATTGTTTTGAACGGTGTGTTTTTATTCAGCGTTAATCTCTGTGGAACCACAACATTGAGCATAAATAATAGTATATGCTAGAGCTGCATGCTTCATCAATCAAAAAATATAAATGACACTTTAATATCCGTTTTTTTTGTAGAGCATTTACCAAGAATTTTTTTTTAACCAACCAGGACAAATCGTTCGCATAGGTAAAGCCATAGACGGGTTTTTTTTTCTCAATGTATTTTCACCTTCCAGAATATGTGCTGCTTTACTGTCACTTTCTTTGCACTTCATCTCTCATTCCATGACTTGCGTCTCATCTGCTGCTTCTTTTCATCCTTTCTCTGCGTTATTGGCAGCTGTGAAAGCAGCCAATCACAAGTTGCCTGATTTAAAAAAAAAAAGAAAAAAAAAAAGTAGTGAGCCTGATTTGAAAATGTAGTCAGTACAGAATGTACTGAATTTTCTTTTGAAATGTGGTGAAAGAAATACTCAGGTAAATCACAGCTACTTAAAGTATGAGTAAAAAAGCATTTTGTATCAAGCCTTTGCAATTAAATCCAAGTGATTTAACTTAGTACTTATTTTGAACATTTCCATTTAAGGCACATTATGGCTTATGATTTTCTTAGTGTTATGATTGGGCTCCTTTATAGAGTGAATCCAGTTAAATTGGGCCATATTTGATCATCATCAGGACAGTCCATCAAAACCAGTCCATTGCCCGCAAATCAAGGGATACTAGTTTCCTCTTAAACTGGCGCTTGTCTTCAATCATACACTGAAACATGGTGGTATTTGTTTCACTCAGTATAAAGTGCTGCATATGCTTTAAAAAGACATGATCCCACTCATCTCGTATGGGTGGCTTTCAGCTTTAGTTGGACAGTTGGGAAGATGAAGTGGTAAAGCTGCTTCCACTTTTGAAACACATTATCAACAGTCCATCATCAAAAGCCGATAAAAGACTACACACTTATAAAAGATTCCTCAATGCCTCTTTAATGTGTGCAGTGGTTCTGTTTGGAAACATGAGTTCTACATAGGACCACTGCACGCTTAAATGGTTGTTTGCATTGGTGAAATGGTACTTCAGATTAGTCATGTCTTGTGATTCTATATAGAACCTTCTTGAAAATGGGTCTGTATAGCATCAAAAAGGGTTCTTCTATTGTTACAAGCTTGTCATTATAACAATAGCAGAGCCATTTTTGGTGCTATATGGAACATTTGCAGTTCTCCACCAATCGTACAGAACCATTTGTGCATGAATTGGTTCTATATAGAGCTCTTAGATCTGGATCTAAATAGAACCACTGCGTTTACTAAAGAGCCCTTTAAGTACTCTTTAAGTGGTGTCACTTAAATTGGTGTCAGTATCTACTAAAGGCAACTATATAATAATAAAACTATACCTGGACATTTTAGAACATAAATTCCGATTCTGCTATATTTACCACATATAGCAACATCTAAGTGACTTTTATTCATATTCAGCATCATATGCAGAACATCTAAGCAACATTTGTTGGCAAAAGCAAAAAAGCACAGCCACACAGTTCAGCCACTTTACCTCAACTCACCATACTGTCTTTCAGCTCTGAAGGATGATTTAAATGCAGCGGTTGTGTGGCTGTTTGTAACATCTGATTGATGCAGATGGTTAAATATCGTTAGCACACTGGGTACAAATGTGTGTTAGAAACAGCAGTGTTTTCAGGGTGTCAAGGGAAGCTGTGAAAAATTGAGGATAGCTTCAAGCCAGGCAAGGTTCCATCAAGCCTGGATAAGTGAAAGCATTTCAGTTTGATTAGCACTGCATTTTTCACAACAGACCTTGTGAACTGTAAAGATATACTGGGCTAGACCCCTCATGAACAAGGACTATGTAACAGTGGCAGGGAAAAAAAGGCATGAGGAAGAAACACTGAGAAGAGCCAAGGCTCAGTACAACCTCTGAGCATCATCGGATTATGATATTAAATGTAGAAAAGCGGGATTAAACCGAAGCACTCAGATGACACAGAGGAAGGGATCAATGAGATAAGCCAGTGACCAGTGTTAGAAGTCAGTCAATCTGGCAGCCAGCTGACCATGTTGGATATATAAAGGAAGTTTGATGTGAGAAACACAGTAGGTAGGAAGTTCAATATGGGAACTACGGAGCATATTGTTAAAACGCGAAGCATGAGCAGTAATATCACACTTTTAAGACAACAGAGGAAGAAAGCAATGTGGTTCCATGAGTCATCTTTTACACATTTGTCTTACATCTGAATAGCTTTGTTTGGGGAAGATACGGTCTCCTGGTTTCTGTCCAGAAACACCTTCAAGACAAAAGGCATCATAACTTATCAATCGCTCTTAAATTAAAGGTAACGAAAGGGTTTTTTGAAGAATTGCCACTGGAGAATGGATGGGTATGTGATCAAGTGCATCTATTTCTAATACAAAAATCATAAATCATTGTTTCCAGCACCTGCAGTTTGTGAACAGTTCAGCTGAAAGTGGCGTGACTCACCACCAAGGTGGGATTAACTGTACCAGGTGGTGGGGGGGCTAGTTGTAACAGTTGTTAAAAAGCTTGGAAAATTGATGCAGAACACAATTAATTTAATGCAGGTCTATGTTTGAACTGAACAAGCTTTCCAACCTAAATACATAAAAATATACGCATAAAAATATGATTAGTGAAAAAAATGTGTAGAACAGCAATATCTGCTACTTGCATCTACACATCTACAACTTCCAGGGCCCAGAATGATGAACAGAGCTGTAGATGATTCTATAATGACTGAGAAATCTTATTATGGAATCATCATTATTGGGCACCCCCAAAGCTTTTTTGCATAATATTATAACCACAGTGCTCATGTGGCATGAATGATGATAAACTTGTAGCTGTTTAGACAGCCTTGGAACTTTTTCAAGTGGGCAGTATAAGCCATATGGATAAATCTAAGAAGACATTGGTATTCCTGGGTAAAAAAATGCATCATTACATTTAATGCTAGCAAGCAAGAAAGAAAGAGTTTGGCAAAAAAAAATGACACAATTTTCACATTAGCGCACTGCGATAAACCGGTGACCTCCACAGTGTGTATCCTGCTTTTCACCCAATGACTGCTGGGGTAGACTCCAGTTCCCCCCGCAACCCAGAAGATAAGCGGCCTAGAAAATGTGTGTTTGTTTCACATTAACTCTAATGTAGCTGACCGGTCAAGACGTTTGATGTACAGAGGTTATGTCTCTAGTTGTGAGCTGCAGCTCTGAGGCCAATTCAATTTTGTCATTTTTTTGTTTCCGTATGCAAACTGTTGAACATCATGACCTGTGGACTATGTAGATGTGACTACTTTTTATGGCTTTATTTACTGTTGTCTTTTATGTTTTCTAGGTTTTCTATCTACCTTAAAATTGTCATGTGGAGACTGAGTAAGTTCGAACTATATTATGAGTACTTGACTCGGTTTGAAGCAAGTGTGTGAATATTAAGCACTTTATTGTACAATTGTCATGATGCTAATTCGTGGTGATTGGTAGAACAAACATTAATAACCTTGGATATGATGATGTAATACTTAAAGCATACAATCTGTAAGACCTGAAGGCCCTTGGCCCTTATAAGGTTATGATGGCACAAAAGACCGCTAACGTCTGGATGGAGAAGATGTAGAAATGGTGGACAGATCTTGCCTGCTTGGATCAATTATTAACAACAAAAAAAGTCCAGCTCTCAAGAAATAGGACACAGATTGGCATCAAGCAAAACAAGGATGATGGAGCTTCAGAAGTTCTGCATCTCTGCAAACAAAGATCAGTCGTTCTTTAGGGATGTGAAAGCTGGACAATATACAAGAGATAGGAGAAAAATGGTGATGAACTTCAGTGTTGGTGAAGACTTTTGAGATTATCCTGGACAGCAAAGACAACAAATGGATTTTCGAACAAATAAAGCCTCACTTCTTAATCGATGCCCAAGCAACCAACCTAAAGATTATTTTTTATTTTATCTTAAGCTACCTTATTTTGGACGTACTGTAACTGTAATCTATCAGTAGGGCTCTAGATAAATCTTGCTGCAGTTCCTCTTTCCATCTTCATGGGGTCAGTATAGAGGCACCCTTGGGCTGTGTATAAATAGAAGAAGCCAAGCAGGTGCAGCAAAAGACCATTATGTTTGGAAGTGTTGAAGATAAAAGAAGAAAGAGGACAACCAGCTATAACATGGATGGACACAATCAGTGGAATCCTCAGCAAGCCATTCAGAAGCCTAAAGGCTCGAACAGAAGACAGGAATTTCCATATGGGCACCAGGTGTCTGTTTTGCCTTGATGGTACAATAACAGTAATAATAAATTTGAATAATTGGTGGTGGATAAGCTGCATTAGCCTTGTAGTTCAGTACAAAACTAAACCTCTAGTACATTTAGGGCACATGTGTCAGGCTCCAGTCATTGTGGGCCAAAACTCTGCAGGCTTTAGCACAACTGATTCAGCTGTTCAGATAATTAGCAATTATCTGCACTGAATTCAGATGAGGGTAAATGCTAATTTATGCAGCACTTTGGGCCAGAAGGTCCCCAGTTTGACATGCCTGATTTAGGATAAGGGTGCAAATGTTATTTTTGCCAAGCTATTCCTGTAAAATGGAATCTTATACAGTCATATAAAAATGGCCAAATGACATGTTGTGTTGAAAAATGAGTGGAAAGGAAATTTGTAATGCAATTGTAATTTTTTTTTTTAGCATACACTTAAAAATATTTTTATTATACTTTTGCACAGGCCACATTTTATGATTCATTGTTTTTTCCCAATAAGTTCAATTTGGCAATCAGCACTAATGTCAGCTCAGGCAGTTAGTACTGCATTGAAAATGTGCCTGACTTAATCCAGCTTTGAAGTGCATGTGAAAGGCAGGAGTTCTCCAGCACCAGCAACCTGTATTATATAGAGTCACTCCAAAGAACACTTCTGGCACCTTTTATTATTACAAGTATTGCTGTACTCTGTAGATGATCTGGTGTTGCCATTTCTATTCTCCATTATTGCCTACATACAGTCTTTCTTACCCACCCACACATTTGGCATCAGCTACCAAAAACATACTGACCCTCTCACTTGCCCTCCCTGCAGGTTGGCCTCTGAAGTTAGCCGAATTGTCCCGCACTTGGACTTTGTCTTACAGTTCTCCTCGTTCTCCAGCATTGCTGAATAATTGAAACTGAAGGGTAGTGAGTGTTGCTGCTCTACCCGGTGTTGGTAAGTGCGTCAAGGTTGATTTCATGGCGGATCTTCCACTTTCTTGTCCTGCCTCATCAAAATTTCATCTTGGCTTTCCAAAAACGCCCTCCATTATTAAGCAGCTAAACATGACTACCATGCCATGCAGTGTGTGTGAAAGTGTAAGAGATAAAGCCTTCTTCACTTCAATCAGGATCACCCTCTCAGCCCGTTTCCCTCAGGGAGGTATAAGACTCAGATGCTTTCAGGTAGATCGTACCTGGAAAGAAGCAGCGCAGCTGCAATCACAGTCTGAAGATATGGGTCCAGTCTGAGCCAAGGTCACACTCGCAAACAAACTTTTATCCAGCTTTACTTCACCTCCTGTGACTCGGACTATACATTGGAAGATATAGTCTCTCTTATTCTCTCTTTCATTCTCAGAACACTGAATGTGAAACAGTGAAATGAAAATTTCAGGATTGATTAGAATGCTCTGTCCCAAGGCTAGCTCTTTCGCCAGGAGAAGTAGATATATGCTAAAAGAGAGAAAGAGACAGTGTATGTCTCTTTCCTATTAATGTGCATTTCTGGTGTGGTTAATGGTAAAGGCAAAGTGTGTGTGTTTCTATCAGTGCCAGTAAAAAGGGAACATGAGGGTCAGTGACAGTGCATTAGAAACTCGCAGACTAGTATATATTTCATGAGAACCCACAGTAACTGCATATGTAATGGAACATGTACGAGCATGAGGAAATGCTGTAGGTGCAAAGACACATCTAAAGCTCTCATATCAAAAACTGGTACATTATTAGAAATGTTCTGTGCAGGTGAATTTCTCATTCATCAAGGTACAAACAGTGTAAACACACTCTTAAAGGTACAACAGTGGTTTTAAGGTCAATCGTGTACCTTAAATAAAAGTTTATTCCCAGATAAATAGTACATTTGTACTAATGTTTTAAAACAGAACAATAAAATATAAAGCTTGAAGATGAGACAGGGTGTGTGGAGTCAATACAACTTAAAAATATCATTTCAATGGATTATGGTACAATTATGTGCCTTGACTAAAGGTACTGAGATGTACCTTTTGAGGATACCATCCCAGTGAGACGAGGGGAACTACTCCAGTGACAGTTTCATACCTTTTTCTGAAAGTGTAATGTTATTTTATGAAATATGGATCATTTTTATTCTTTATAAAGTTTCAAAATGCTGCAATGAAAACTTGTAATTGTTTTTGCAAACAAAATGAAATCATATCAAAATCTTGTCACAAATTTTAAAACATCAACAAGTTGTAATCATTGTTTTTTTTACTAAATTTGAAGTTAGTTCAAGTCAAGACCAAGACATTGTAGTAGTTAATACTCAATTGTAGAATGATAGGCGAAGGCATTGTACTCGGTCTAGAGAACCAAGACCGGACCCAGTACATTAAGTACAGCACTCTTCTCAGAAACTGCCCCATTTTCATTAGCCTTCCAATCACGGCTACTTCTCAGCGTGTACGTGTCATATCCCACGCTCCATCCCCTCCTTTCTCTGCTATTTATCATCACTGGTTTTCTGGTCACTGGCCTACCTCACCTTACCCTCATCAGCCCATGGCCTTAAAACCTTGCCTATGCCTTTAAGTCTCTGTGAAATCTCTGGTGTTATTAAGCTACTAAGCCATGTATAGTGTTTGCTAATTTGACTGCCTTCTGGTTTTGAACTCTGCCTATTTTCTTGGTTTTACAATTCTGTCTGTCCTGCAGTGTCCTGTTTCCTGGTGTTTTGACCTGGACAGTCTAATTTTCGTCTTTATAGCAATAAAAGCTACTGCACTTGCATCCAGTCTCCATAATTCCTAACAGTATGTTTGTGTTTTGGTCCATAGACTGGCCTGCGTGACTCTCATAGACATCCCTCACCATGACAAAGGGCAAGAGGTTATTTTATATCCAAAACCAAAAAATGAACTTTAAAAAGTGTCGGTTTTGGATTTGTCTGTGCTTTCCTGCATTTTTAAGTAATTTTATTTTCTATTACATTAATGGTGAGTACCATGAGATAGTTTGACTAAATAAGCAGTTTGTCTCTACATATGAGGTCAGACAGCAGATGCTGTGTGAATTATTCGTCCGAGACCAACTTTAGTTACCACTTTAACCTCATTATCTATGCAGCAAGTTAACTTAATTTGATGAAGATGAAGTAAACAAATCCACCCTCAAGACCAGCAGACATAATTGACGGGCCTTCAGCATTTCACTGAATGCAGAAGCATTTGGACCAATTTCTTTCATTTTTTGGTTGTTAATACATCAAAAGGCAAGGTTACATCAGTAACATTCCTCCTGGAATCACTGCATTGCATTTTGGGATGCAGTACCTGGTGAAGATAGATATGGCTGTGTACTGGAATATTTGGCCAGAGCAGTATGTCATCAGGGTATCTCTGGCATAATGAAGGCATTCTGCTTGGTCAAAGTCAGACTGCATGCTACTCCTTTTAGACACAGTCAGTAGACGAGCAGTATGTAGTAAGCTATTTTGAACACAGACCAAAAGAAAGCATTTTTTGTATGCTTAGCTTTATTACAATCAATGTCCTGGTTTTAAATGGACCATAATCCTTGTAAATATTGAGTTTTTTAAAATTGTTTTTTACTATGAGATCGCAGTTTTAACTGGTTCAGTAGAATGCCTCATATAGTACATATATATGGAAGTGTTTGGGTGTTTACAAGCTAATAACAAAGCCTTAGCCTCAACCTGAGTGCGTGTCATGTGCTGGCAGTTAATTGAGTCCATCGTGAAAGATCTCGATAAGTATGTTTGCTTCCGCACCACTGAGGGTGCTCAACCTGTGGGTGGGTGGGTGGCAGACAGTGTCAGTGTCCTTATGCTTGGGGAGAGGGCTTGCTGAATACTGCATTAGCCAGCTGTCATGCTCGCACACAGGAGGTGCGGGTTGAGTGATCTGTAGGCTCTTCCTCTCCCACTCTTCCACTTACTCTCTCTCTCTTTCTCTCCACCATTCTCGCTTTCCCCTCGCTCCTCTCCTACACTCTCTCCTCATTTTGTGACATTTACACAAGGCACTTTAATATTGCAACAGTCAACATCTGGGAGTGGATCTGAGACATCCAACTCTGCCTCTGAGTACACGGGAAGAGCCAATCACAGCACACAAACACACACACACTCATGCACACATAGAACACACATACACACATACACCCTGCCATGCCACCCTGTATCATTGATCTGACACTCATACGGTAATAAACTCACTTAAGTGAGACAAAAGAACACTTCATTTATTCATATCTCTATTGAGGAGTGTGCAACATTAACATAGCAATTGCATTTTAATAGGCCTGTTTGTCATTAAGAGGCAGGGATGATGGCGGTGTTTGCTGCATTTGGCTGCTCTTGAAGCATTTTTAAGCAGCTTAAGCTACACTGACTGTGACCTTTTCTGATTTATTTATAAAAAGATTTTCCAATCTTAAGATCTTAGGGAGATTTTAGGAGACTTACAGTACTGTGTGAAAGTCAGAGACTGCCCCTTTATTTATTTCATTCCCACTCAAAACAGTCTTTAAGTACAAGTTAGTAATTTTATAACATCAGAAGAAAACAGAACATATATTCTGTAGAAAATTTAAAAAATGAAAGTATTTATTTTGGGCACTCTTTGTCTTCATTACAGCTTCCATTATTTTCAATGAATTTGCCTTCAGTTTTTCAAACAAATCTGCAGGATGTTCAACTTAGAAGTTGGTTGAATTTTCTGTTTTTCATGATCCAGGGGACCCTAAACACATACACTGATGTTGAGGTCAAATTAGCAAATTTGGTAACAGTTAATTTCTTTCAAAAAACATCTACATCACCTTAATATTTCTCTAAATCTAACAGCCTAACCTTAACCTCAACCCAAAACTTAACCTTGGTCCTAGTCCTAAAGTTACGTTTGGTGCTAATCCTAACCCTAAATCTGTTGAAAGGTTCACCAGATACTTATTATACCTATACCTATTATATTTTTTTGTATTTTTTTTTGCTCAGTAAGAGCTTCTTGATAGCTACACATCCTTTCAGACCCACAGTGTTGAGCTGTCTTTTTACAATGGAAGAATAGACAGAAATATCTGTGGACATTTTTCAGATTTCATGCAAGGATGGAGCTTGATTTTTGCCACAGATAAAGGGATATATAAATATACAGGTATATTTTGTTTATCAAGGTACAAACAATGTAAACATTCATTTAAAGATACAAGAATTACCTTAAGGCCCAACTGTATACTTTTTTTCCCAGGTGAATGATACGGATTTGCAACACCTGGTTGTTTTAAAAAAGAAAAATAACATACAAAGACAGGGTATATGGGATCAATTCAACTTAAAGGTATGACTGTACAAAATATAGTACATTTATGTTCTTGAACTAAAGGTACTGAAGATGCACCCTTGAGGGTCCCAAACCAGTGACAGCTCAGTACCTCTTTTTCTGAGAGTATGAAAGCTTTAAGTACTGTTTTTCTGATGGTGACAGTTTTGGTGGTCTACCAGACTTTGTGTTTGTTAGGAGTCCCATTCTCTATTTATCTTTTAATCAGTTTTCGAAGCTCCTTTGAATTTTTCCTCTTTTTATACGCAAGTGGGTTATTTTGTAACTAATCTCTATTAGAAATATCTCCAGAAAAAGTAGTAAGTTTTGCTTAATGGCTGTTTTGACTAGAACTATAATAAATGAAGGGAGGTCTGTGACTTCTGGGTAGTCCTCAACATTGTAGAGTCACTCTGATTTCGGAAAGTGACCTCTAAATCAGCAGATCCACTTTGTCTAGCTGGCCACCGGATTGCTGGATTAGTTTTGTCTTTTCTTGGCTTAGTTTAAGTCCTCACTTTGAGGTCCTTGGCGCACAGCTGACATGGTGGATGTGCTCGAAAGAAGATAACGGCATGTTTCATCCCCCCACTTTGTTTTATGCTGTTTTTAATGACTATACTCATGTTGTTATCAATTTTACACAGCCTTGCTCAGAAAATATCTTTAGCAAAAATATTAGCTCCCAATTTGTAGCAAGATCATTCTAAAAAGGAAGGATAAAACAAAGTTAGGAATAAGGATGTGCGAAAGGAATAAAAACACAGTGCTTATGTTCTCACGCTCTTCATTTATATTGACTTCCCTGAGAGACGGAGACGTAGATGGATGTCTGCTCTGGTATTAACAAAACCCATTAAAGGAGAATTAACGGCGTGTGCCTTAGAACGTGTGCATGAAACACATCAGTGATTGGTGAACCAAATGAATTGGACTGTCAGCCTAAGCCAGTAAGAGAGGGGGGTGGGGAAGTGGGTTGGGGGTGGGGGGGTTGTGGGGGGTTAAGGGCGGAGGGGTTGGGGGAGAAATCCCTGTGGCCAATGTAAGATCACCCCACAAACCAATGTCATTCCTCAAGCCAAAAAACAGGCATTGTATTTGAGACCTGGTGTACTAATGCTTTTAACCTTCCTAGACTGATGGCTTTTTACCTAAAACACCACACACACACACACACACACAGATGCAATCCATTATCCTTTAATATCTGTTTGATGTGGTCCAAATGTATGACTAGTCATGGTAGTTGCTAGGCTTGCAACGTAGTATTGATTTTGTACATGCTGATATGTCTAATGAATTGACAGTGCTGTATAATGGACTGGGAATGGGATACGTGTGGTACATTTGTTCTCCATTGGCATCAGTGCTTTGGCATCAAGCACCATTTTCAGTAGTATCACATTTGTTTTCGAGGCAGAAATAAAAGAGAAAACCGGAGAGTTTGGCCCAATCCCACTTCACTCCTTGCCCCTACCACTTAGCCCTTAGCCCTCTGTTTTGCTCGTTCACATCTAGGGGTAGGGTGTGCCAGTTTTTGTTGAGATAGAGGGGTAAGGCGAAGTGTTAGGGCTACATAGCCCTCCAAATGGAGTGTTATGAGAAAAAAAAAGAAAAACTGGCAAGATGGCTGCGTGAGCGACAAAAAAAACCCACAAATGTGAGCATTTTCTCCATTAAAAATATGATAACCATTGTATTATCTTAGTTTAATGTCGTTTCAATGTATTATGGTCATTAATCGTCATAACAAGCACAAAAAATCGCTAATAGCATGCTAATGTCTCAGGAGCTAGCTAGCTAACTTTACCATTACACCTTAAATAGTCCAGCTTTAATGACGCCTGAAGCACCAGAATATCACTGCTGCTCCATTTAAGGTGGAACGGGACATTTTGAACAAGAAGCTGGTAGAATAGCTGACTTCACCTTCGTTTCACCAAAGAATCAGGAGTGGGTGATAATAATTGTCGTATATCCCCTCTTTGAAAGCATATTATGCCCTAAATGTATCTAAAGCCCAACAGGGAGGTTGCTGAACTATTCCCTTCTCTGCTATCACTGAATACGGGCTGGGTCGCATACAGAGCACTACTAGTAGCTGGTAATGAAGCAATGTATTTTTTATTTTATTTGAGGGTTGTCCCATTTCGCCGGACAAGATTTCAACCACCACTCCTAGTAACTCACTTCCAAGGGATTAGGGTGACATATTTTATGAAGTGACCTGAACAACTTCAATAAACAGTTAAATGGTTAAAGTGTCCAAATACTGTACAGAACGACTCTATACTGGTATTAGTTTTTAGCTCCGTAAAATCTGTATTGCTCACAAAATCTTTATTGGTTAAGCTCTAATGTAAATTTTTACGCGCTTGTAAATACACCATATAGTCAAGAGTATGCTGACACCTGACCATCACACCCATATGAGCCTGATTGACGTCCCATTCCAAACCACTGGCATTAATATGGAGTTGCCCCCCCCCCTTCTCAGTTGTACGAGTGTGGCTGAACTCAATATCCCACATACCTTTGATCACACAGTGTATAAATAAATGCCTGGTGATATTTTGGCAAAACTTATGGAATTCTAACTTCTCTAACCCCCTTCCCAAACAGCCACACACACAGACAGCTGCGGTAGGCTTTCACGGTTAAGCATGGGGTGCATCGATTCAGCTGTGGCTGAAAAAGCCATTTTCAGTTAGCGTGCCATTTTAACCCCCCACTCTCTTCCAATTCCATTAACCTCTCTGTCTAGATCCCTCACTCCTCTTATGTCCCATCCCCTCTGTCTTTCACGTGAGACCCCCCACTCAGCCCTTCATGTTTGCTTCATTTGACAGATCTAACCCCGTCTCCCTGCCTGTCTCCCTCTCGCTCATTGACTTCAGTACTGCAGCCTCCATCCCAGTTATCAATCCCTTCTGTCCCCTCTGCTGCTTAGTGCTCTTTCTCCTCTCTCTCTGCCACATACATACACACACACTCTCACACTCTGTGTGGGTCACATACCAATAAAGAGTTTTTAAACACCAGATGTCCTTGACTCCAAATGAAGAGTCCTGGAGCAATGCCCAAATCTCTGTCTTTTCTTTCTGATAAACAGCAGAGTGGAAGAACAGTGATGGCACACTGACCCAAATGGAGCCGTTGAGTGTTGTCAGGCATGCTAAACACCACTCCACTCACAGTGAGAGACTACAGGCCTCGTCATTTAGATCGATTCTTCTAGAACTGACAAGCTCCATTCACCTGACTGACTGACCCTTAGAGGAGCAGCTACATGCTAACATGGCTAACAAGAAGCAAAAACTCCACACTGGCTTAGAACCTGTCCTAAAACTTTGTGTCTGCCAAACTTTGGGTATACTCAGGTTCAAACACATATGATCGAGGCTCATTTCTGCTAAAAATGTGGCTGTCAAAACTAATTTTACATTGTTTTGATTTTACAAATACAGTATCTTAGCTTTTCTTGCAAGTTATTGATCGCCTGTGTGTTTATGAATTGACGTAGCCCTGCTGTTGGTGCTTTTGTGTGGAATATACCACATACTGTACTGAGGTTTAAGTGGTTCCGGCTGCTCACATTGGCTGCCCCACTATTCATCTATTATTGAGAGAAATTAATTTCTGTTTTTATAAACTAAAGTGTTCATAATGTGTTCATCAAGCAGGTTGAGATGTTGTGGTCACGTAAATGTTGAGATGGGATTGGCCTAGCATCTTCATATTACTCTTACATTTATAGTTTATTGGCTAATTTTCATACAGCAAAAAAAAAGGTTTCATATATAAGCGCACTTCTAATGTTTGGTATCCACTTCCTGCTTCTTTAGTTCTTTTTTGCAGGGCAATTACTTAACTGGACAACGGGCCTCCAGGACCTCCAGTTGAATACTCCAGCGATATAGTACTGAAAAAAGATTCCACTGTAGAGAAGAACTATTTGACCATGCAAAGAACCATTTATGCATTATGCAAAAGGTTTTTTTGAGTGTTCATAGTTCTGCACAGAACTAATGCTTTGCTAAAGAACCCTTGACGACCCATATTTCAAAAAGGTGTAGAGTATTTTCTTGCTTTTCTAACTGAAAATCAATTAACCCCTTAAAATCTCAGGCCTATTACATACTAAGGCTTAATATAACTACAGTAACTACAGGGACTTTAATGCAAACTGGCTGAGCTATTCTTAGGTGATAAGTGTTTAATAAAGCTTTTTTTTCTTTTTTCCCCTATCATGCTAAATTCATCAAGCTTTTCTCTTAAAAAATCAACAAAAAGAAATTTGACTGAGGCACCCTGACTTTTGCCTATCGCTGTATTTGATCATGGATACTAATGTATTTATTTATTTATTTAATGTCATATGTGAATGTATAGTAAGTTACTAGCAAATGAGCTGCATCGTTTTACAAGTAATGTAAAGATACAGATACAGCGGATTACTGTAATCACAGCTTGTTACTGTAAATCTAAAGCAGGTTGGAGCTGCATCACAGTCTCTTGTAGCTCAGGTGACAGAATGTAAAGCTTCTATTTTACTGTAATGTTTGCCAAATATGGTACAGTAAATTACTGTAATGCAGCTAATAGTCCCTAACATACTTACATTTTACAGTGAAGGCTCTGTCCAGCACCACTGGAACTAGTCTGTGACCTGAACTCCCTATTACCACTGTTCATCACACTAGCTGAGTGTGGTTTTCCTTCCTGTCAGCTATGCTAAACTGGCGGTTATGGCTTTATGAAGTCGTTTTCCTCCGTGTGGAGGAACCTGAGGGGACGTTCTAGAAAGATCACAGTTTGACTCGACAGCGCTCCTGGTCTATGAGACGGTCGCTTTGACTCGTCATAGGCCTAACATACATTCCCCTGTACTCGAAAGATTATCTCCAGTTTCAGTACAGTGCTAACCGTGACTACACACCTCAAACACACCTTCTGAGGAGCTCGAAGTCGCACGCGGAAAGGTTTTCCCGCCTCAGAGCTCGGCAGTGGAAGGCGCGAGACAAAGCGTGCGGCTCTCAGGAGAGCCGGAGATTAATAGAGGAGGGTACGCTTACTGTCAGACGGCGTGTCAGAGAAGCAAGAGGGCGAATACTCTGGAAAGACTGAGAGAGAGAGAGAGAGAGAGAGAGAGAGAGAGAGAGAGGGGAAAGAACGATAGGATCTACTTAGGTGTCAGGTTTAAGAAATAATGAGTCATCTTTGCCTGGTATCCTGCTCGCGATCTCTCCATTTTATTCATTCTCTCTCTCTCTCTCTCTCTCTCTCTCTCTCTCTCTCTCTCTCTCTCTCTCTCACATTTAAGTGCACATCCATGCTATCTGATCCACAGGGCAATGTGGGGTTTATTAAAAAATGAAAGTAATTTTAAATGAGTTGATAATACCATACCGTACCCCTCCCTCATTCCCTCTTTTCTACTCTCTCTCTCTTTCTGTCTATCTCCCTCTCTCTCTCTCCCTGCTTCTACTGCTCCAGCCCCACAGGAGCCACTGAGAGTGATGGAAGAGAGCAACTTCAAGACAAGGTTAAAGAGAGAAGGAGGGGAGATATATGTATATATGTTCTTGGTTCTCTCTGACTTACTAAGAATATAATAAAGGGATGTAATGCACTTCTCAGATGAATTAGTCGTCACATCTTTAAGAGTTCTCAGCCGTCTCATATGAAATTTTTCTGTTGTTTTGGATTTGATAGTATTTGTACTTGGTCTTGTCTCAGATTTACAGTGTTTGTACTCAGTCTTGTCTCAGATTTACAGTGTTTGTACTTGGTCTTGTCTCAGATTTAGTGTTTGTACTTGTTCTTGTCTCAGATTTAGTGTTTGTACTTGGTCTTGTCTCAGATTTACAGTGTTTGTACTCAGTCTTGTCTCAGATTTGCAGTATTTGTACTCAGTCTTGTCTTAGTTTACAGTATTTGTACTCTGTCTTGTCTCAGATGTACAGTATATGTACTTGGTCTTGTCTCAGATTTGCAGTATTTGTACTCAGTCAGGTCTCAGATTTACAGTGTTTGTACTTAGTCTTGTTTCAGATGTGATAGTATTTGTACTTGGTCTTGTCTCAGATTTGACCGTTTTTATACTCTGTCTGAGATTCAATAGTATATAATAGTATAATAATAGTATATGTAAATTTCAGTCGATATCTGATCTTTGGTCTTTGTTTGGTTAAACAAACTTAAGTCTTATGCATATTCAAATTTAATTTTTAGTCAGAATGCAAAACCCTAAGAAATATTAATTATTTAAAAAGTAATTATTATTACAAATTGTAACCTCAGATAATCTATCTAATCTAATCTATTAATGTAAAATCTGTGTGAACTGAATAATATAGCCCTTAATCCATTTACTGTAACCTCACATCACTAGCATCACTGGTCTTGGTATTTCTCTCCCTGCCCCGTTTTATGCATATGCATATTATGTGTATGTTATTGTAAAAGTGGGCAACAGCTGATTCGCAGTCCAGCAAGTGATGTTTTTTTTGTAGGTACTTCTGTGATTTTCCCACATTAGCCTTACTTTGGATTTGGATGTGGTGGTCACATAAGTGTAAAAATCATTAGAAATTCAGCAGTTATCATTCTGGAGAGGCAGCTGATGGTGCTGCCTTTTAATTTTATATTTACCACTTATTCAAGCAAATATTAAAATAATCCCTGAAGATTATGAGCTCCAATTTACAATTTAATGAACTCTGGATATTTTGCAGTGGATAATACTAGTTATCATAATCCCTTTTCTTTTAAAAGATAGTTTATTGGTCTTGCTGTTTTTCTAGTGTTCTCTACATGCTGTACTATGCTGTGAAACATGAAAGATGTCACGATTGGCCCCTCCCACCCCTCCATGTGCTTTTGTTTTGCTTCCTGGTCCTGCCCCCTTGTTTCCAGACCCTGCCCTTTATTGTACCACATGTGTTTATCATCTGTGTCTTATCAACCCTCGTTGTCTCTGTATTTAAGCCCTGTGTTTTTCCCTAGTTGGTGGCTGGTCTTTGTAGTGTATTGTATTGATTGGTGTTTGTTCTTCTGACTTCCGTTTTGTGTTTTGTCTGTGTTTCTTTTGTCATGTCTGTTCCCCAATCTATCCATGTTGGCTCTCTGACCCTGGGCCGTTTTGACCCTGATTATGGATTTGTCCTTAATAAATCTCGCTTCTCTGAGCGTATGCGTCCATCTCATCATCACTCCCCTGCATTACAAAAGGGTTCTTTGGTGCACACATGTATCGCCTAGATCATTTGACATGAAGATCTCCTGATACATCTAAGGCAGCTATGTGTGTACATTTCATATGTGAATGGGATTACAATATTGATAATAGGCATCTTAAGTCATATCACATTAATTAGAAGGGAATGGAGCAGATGAACCCCAGGGTGTTTGAGCATTTGACCTTTAGCCATCAGACTGTGCAAATGCTCTCTTGGTTGATGTGTATAATTATAGTTTATATATAAAATATAGCTTGTGTTTTGGCCATATGAATGCCTATGGTTTTGGAATGGGATGTCCAAGAGCTCATCCACATACTTGTGGCTGTATTGTGTGATAATCTTAAATATATAGCAGTTTATTCACATTTAAGACAGAAATAGAGGGTGGAACTGGTCATGAATTAATAAATTTTGACTGTTTTTGGTACATAAACCTGTGCAAACCTCTTAAGTGGACCTCAGGAAGCCTTTGGGAAAACTCTTAACACTATGTTTGGTTTTATCTGATTACACTCTCTTAGTAAGAATGTTTGCAACATACAGTAAACCAGATTAAGTTTAATTAATGAACGTCACTCTTTTCCTCCCTTGAGCCCCTAAATTTGTCTGCGCATGGGCCTTATGTCTGCATTTATTGGTGATCTAGCACTATACAGCTTGAAGAGCCTGTACAGAGAGGACAATGGACTCTTGTCGTGGAGACCGCTGCTCTTCTGTTAGCTTGTCACATCTCTATAAAGCTGATGGGGAGGTTAGAGGGGGAATAATGTCAGGTGATGTCTGAAAAGACCCCCTCCTGTGCTCACCCCGGAAAAGCACTACATTTGGTGAACTCTTTTATTCTTTTCATTGACAGAAAATGGCCTACACACTTGGGAGATTGTCATTGAGCCGGTGCGATGTCTGTGAGTTTGCAGGGAGGGGGGGTGTATTAGGACACACGTATGAGGTCGTGCTGGTGTTTTGAGAGCTTTTCTCAAAGACATGCTGTTAAGTGGATGTGGCCTGTTTTTTATGTATGCAAACAATGACTTAGAAGACACTGCTGTGTCTGGAGTGAATCAGTATGGAGCCCTGGCCAACACTTAAATGACCTTCCATGGCTCATCCATTTCAGTTGGTATAAAAATATAAAGAGAGGAGGAGATGGAAATGAAATCTTGTGTTGAAAAAAGAAAACAATCAGGTGCCTACTGTTAAGACACTTGCTGAGATATTGTAATAGCTTATTGTTTTTTTTTCATGCTCTGCATAAAATACTGGTTATGGAAAAAAGAGTTGTTTGTCTGAATAGGTTGTGTGCATTTGCATGGCTTGTGTAAACCATTGAAAATGATCTCATCTCTCGGCAGCAGACACCCGACCAATCCACTTCACTGTAATCATCCCTTTCTATCTTATTTGCATTTGGATTCCTGTCTGTGGGTATTGATTCATAAATAAAAAGACAGGGGCCTGATTGTGGGCAGCTGTGGCCACTATCTGCACACAACAATGCAGGCTATGGACAGAGATTGGGCATCAAGCTTATCAGCAGTTAGGTACAAAAAGAGACGCTTAGCTGTAACACTGTATTAAATTAAGAACTGTCCATCACAGAGCAACTGAGTCTAATACATGAACATTGTATGGTCATAAGTATGTGGGCACCTGTAATAATTATTAAGTTCAGGTGTTTCACACACCCATTGCTAACAGTGTATAAATTCAAGCACATAGCCATGCAGTCTCCACTGACAGACATTGGCAGTAGAATGGGTCATACTCAAGAACTCATAAACTCAGACTTTAAATGTGTCACTTTCACAGGAGACCACCTTTGAAGCAAGTTGCTTTGTGAAATTTCTGCCCTGCTAGATCTGTCCCAGTCAACTGTAAAGGCTGTTATCATGAGATGGAAGTCTCTCTGCGTAACAGCTCCACAGCCACGAAGCGGAACACCACACAAATTTACTGGGGCCACTGAGTGGTCAATAGTGAACATCAACATCTTCTGTTGCATTACTCATTACAGAGTTCCAAAACTGCATTTGGAAGCAACATCAGACTAAGAACTGTTCAATGGGAGCTTCAGGAAATAGGTTTTCATGGCTGCACGATATACCTCAAATTCCCACAACATGATGCTGCCACCCACATTCTTCACCTTTGGAATGGTGCTTGTTGAGGAATGGGCAGTGTTAGGTTTGTGCCGCGAGTAGTGTTTTGAATTTTGCCCAAACACCTCAATTATTGTCTCATCTAATCACAAAACCTTAACCTGCATTTAAGCTGGTTCCAGATTTGATTTGATATGTTTTTCCTCAATCATCTGTTCTTTATAGCCACCCTCCCATACAGGCCAGTTGTATGCAGAGCTCTTGATATCATTGACTGGTGCACCTTCACTCCAGTCTTAGTTACTGAACTCTCTTTGTCTTCCCTCGCAAGTCCCCTTCTTACTCTTAAGCTGAGTTTTAAAGAATGGCCTTGTCTAGGCAGTGCCTGGGTGGTATAGTGCTTCTGTTTCCTCACAATTGATCCAACAGTGGTCACTTGGCTGTCCAATGCTTGCATATTATTTTAGAGCCTTGTGCATTTCTGTAACTATATTTGTAATTTCCCTAAAATGCTAATTGGTCATTCCTTCAGATTCACAATCTGACTGGCAGTAACTGAATTAAGTGAGTCTTTTATCCAGAAAAGGTGAACTTTTTTTAACGATTTATAGGTAGACAATTCTGTCTTTGTTAGGGCAATATCTAAGTAAACTTGGAGATTCCTCAGCACAGGGGTTGAATACTTATGTAAGCTGCATTTTTCAGTAGCAATCTTTGTCACAGAAAATGTTCTTACATGAAACCAATCTTCTTCTTCTTCTTCGGCTGCTCCCTTTAGGGGTTGCCACAGCGGATCATCTGCCTCCATCTTGCCCTATCCACTGCCTCCTCTACTTTTACACCAACCATCTCCATGTCCACCTTCACTACATCCATAAACCTTCTCTGAGGTCTACCTCTTCTCCTTCTGCCCAGCAGCTCCATCTCCAACATTCTTTGACCAATATATCCACTATTCCTCCTCAACACATGTCCAAACCATCTCAACCTGGCCTCTCTGGCTTTATCTCCAAACTGCTCCACCTTCACTGTCCCTCTGATCTGCTCATTTCTAATCTTGTCCATCCTTGTCACTCCCAACAAAAATCTCAGCATCTTCATCTCCACCACCTCCAGCTCAGCCTCCTGTCTTTTAGACAGAGCCACAGTCTCCAAACCATACATCATAGCAGGACGCACTACTGTCTTGTACTGTCACTCTTGCTGCTATCCTTTTGTCACACATCAGCCCTGACACCCGTCTCCACCCACTCCATCCTGCCTGTACCCTCTTCTTCACCTCTTTTCTACACTGTCCATTGCTCTGGATGGTTGACCCAAGATATTTGAAGTCATCCACCTTTACGACCTCTACTCCTTGCATTTTCACCTTTCCACCTGCCTCCCTCTCATTCACACACATGTATTCCGTCTTGTCTCAAATGACCTTCATTCCTCTCCTCTCCAGTGCAAACCTCCACCTCTCCAGATTCTCTTCCACCTACTCTCTACTCTCACCACAGATTACAATGTCATCTGCAAACATCATGGTCCATGGAGCCTCCTGCCTGACCTCATCTGTCAACCATTCCATCACCATTGCAAACAAGAAGGGGCTCAAAGCTGATCCCTGATGTAACCCTACCTTCACCTTGAAACCATTTGTCACTCCAACTGCACACCTCACCACTGTCTCACTATCCTCATACATGTCCTGCACCACCCTAACATACTTTTCAGCTACACCTGACTTCCTCATACAGTACCACAGTTCCTCTCTTGGCACCCTATCATATGCCTTCTCTAGATCCACAAAGACACAATGTAGCTCCTTCTGACCTTCTCTGTACTTCTCTACCAACACTCTCAACGCAAAAATTGCATCTGTATTACTCTTTCTGGGCATGAAACCAAACTACTGCTCCCTGATCTGAACCTCTTGCCTTAGCCTTGCTTCAACAACTCTTTCCCATACCTTCATGATGTGGCTAATCAACTTTATACCTCTAGTTACTGCAGCCCTGCACATCACCCTTGTTCTTAAAAATGGGGACCAGTACACTACTTCTCTACTCATCAGGCATCCTCTCACTCTCCAGGATTTTGTTAAGCAACTTGGTTAAAAAGTCCACTGCCTTCTCTCCTAAACATCTCCATACCTCCACAGGTATGTCATCTGGACCAACTGCCTTTCCATTCTTCATCGTTTTTAAAGCTGCCCTCACTTCCACCTTACTAATTCTCTGCACTTCCTGATCCACTATCTCTCCCCCTGTGTCCTCCTCTCTCTCTCGTTTTCCTCATTCATTAGTTCTTCAAAGTACTCCTTCCATCTACTCAACACTCTCTGTTCACTCACTAGTACATTTCCCTCTCTATCATTTATCAGCCTAACCTGCTGTACATCCTTTCCAGCTCTATCTCTCTGTTTAGCCAAACGATACAAGTCCTTTACTCCTTCTTTACTGTCCAGCCTCTCATACAGCTCATCATAGGCCTGAGCCTTTGCCTTTGCCACCATTCTTTTCGCTATGCGACTAGCCTCACAGTACTCCTGCCTACTTCCTTCATCTCTCTGGTTATCCCACTTTTTCTTAGCTGCCTTCTTCTTCTGAATACTCCCCTGGACTTCCTCGTTCCACCACCAACTTTCCTTGTCTTCTTTCCTCTGACCAGACGAAACACCCAACACATTTTTGGCAGTTTCTCTCACCAACCTTAGCTGTAGTTTCCCAGTCCTCAGGTAGCTCCTCCCTGCCCCCAAGGGCCTGTTGCAATTTTTCCCTGAACTGCCTGCAACCATCCTCCTCCTTCAGCTTCCACCATCTAATCTTTGGCTCTGTCTTCACTCTCTTCCTCTTCTTTGTTTCTAATCTCATTCTACAGACAACCCCCCTATGCTGCCTTGCTACACTTTCCCCTGGTACCACTTTACAATCTCCAATCTCCTTTAGGTGGCATCTCCTGCTAAGGATATAATCCACCTGTGTGCACCTCCCTCCACTCTTGTGTGTCACCCTGTGTTCTTCCCTCTTCTGAAAATATGTGTTCACCACAGCCATTTCCATTCTCTTTGCAAAATCTACAACCATCTGACCTTCCGCATTTCTGTCTTTTACATACATACCATACATACCCAGCACCTCTTCATCCCCTCTGTTCCCTTCACCAACATGTCCATTGAAGTCTGCACAAATCACTCCTCTCTAGGGACACCATCTACCACTTCATCCATCTTACTCCAAAATTCCTCTTTCTCTTCTAACTGACAACCAACCTGTGGTGCATATGAACTGACCACATTCAAAACTACACCATCAACCTCCAACTTCAGGCTCATGATCCTGTCTGACACTCTCTTTACATCCAGAACACTTTTCACAAACTGTTCCTTTAGGATTATCCCTACTCCATTTCTCTTCCTCTCTACACCATGATAGAACAGTTTGAATCCACCTCCAATGTTCCTAGCCTTGCTTCCTTTCCATCTGGTCTCCTGGACACACAGAATATCTACTTTCCTTCTCTCCATCATGTCTGCAAGCTCTCTGCCTTTACCAGTCATTGTCCCTATGTTCAGAGACCCTACTCTAACCTCCATACTCCTGCCTTTCCTTCTCTCTCGCTGCCTTCTACCCCGCCTTCCTACTCTCCTCTTTGATGGTCTTCGACCTACAGTAGTCCAATTTCCACCGGCAATTTCAGCAGCACCGGAGGCGGTCGTTGTTAACCTGGGCCTCGACCAATCCGGTATGGCAATCGTATTTGTGATCGTATTTGCATGATAGTTTTGGCACAAGTTTTACACCGGATGCCCTTCCTGATGCAACCCTCACCATTTATCCGGGCTTGGGACCAGCACCAGAAGTACACAAAGTACACCCCTAATGGCTGGTTTTCTTACATGAAACCAATATCAGTTTTAAAATTATTTTTAGGGTCTGTCTTTTAAAATAACACACTGCAAAATATTAAAGTGTCTCCTGTAATCTAGATAAATCTGATGACTTTTAATTGAATGCTTTGAATGCTTTTAATTGAATGAGTTTTACTTGGCTTTGTACTTGACCGCCATGTTAAATGAATCCTGTCCCTATAACAGTCCAGAAGACCTCAATGCTACTTGCATATGAGCATTCGTACTGAATGATTGTCTTTTGTTGGTTCATATCTGTGTGAATTAGGGTGTCTGATGCAGAACGTACATATATGAGGGCAAATGATCACTAAATAAGAACTAGTCGGCAGGTGCTTATTTCCAGATGATGCTGATTCATGACTTGATCTCAAATCACTTTTGATTGATCTCAAATTGTCAGCACTTGTTTTGATATCATATGACAGTTTCATGAATAAGATGTAGTATAGTTCATATATTATTTCAGACACAATAATCTGCACTAATTTCCCAGCAATTTCAATGAATAAATGCCAGTGTGCATATTTATCCAGATTTTGAAGCCACTACAGACATACTCTGAGAGTGGAAAATATTTCACAGGTTTTGATTATTTGTGCATTGCAGAGACACAACAATTGAGTTGGCTACAGTGTCACAAACTCTTGTTTTACCTGACATGGAGTAAATGGCTGGTAAGAACAGTAAAGTACATCAGCAAATTCAATTACAACAAACTAATTTTCCTCATTGAAGGGCATCAATGAAAACACTAGAAATTTCTCAGAGAAAATTCATTGAATCAATTTGATCTGTGCACCACAGTTGACAGGTTTCTAGCAGCAGACCCAAACACAGTTTCCTTTTATTTTAAGTACACAAAATTGCATTAAGATCTAAGTATGGTCTTTTAAATAACCAGATACAAACATAAACTGTCACTTGATTATCCAAGAATGCATGAATGCATATGGCTAGATATCTATCTAGTATTTCAAAGCTGGAAGGCAGTTGTTTGCTAAGGTTAGTAATGCCAGTTTGGCTTCTGTTCACTGTTACCACCTACATACTGATAAATATAGTAAACCAAGTCTGAACTTCTTTCCTGCTATCACAGTATAATGCAGTGTAAGACCTGCAGGTTGGTAGTGTTATGTAGTGCTATCTATTGCATTTAGCACAGACCTGCTGTTGAGACACAGATTTTAAGGGAGTTTTGAGTGGGTTTGACCAGTTACGATATTTAGCTCACCAAAGAAAGTAAAAAGAAAAGATTTGGGAGAACAAGATCTGTAAAAATGGCATGAAGTAAATAAATAATAGTAAACATTAAAATGCATGTTACATTTTGAATGCTCCTAAGGCAGGCCACACTATTTATTAACTGTTGAGAATGGCTGTGTCTGAATAATTCATTAAAATGTCCTCACCTGTCTGTTTTCCTCGATTTAGCCTAATCTGTAGAGCCTGCAAGAACTAGTGGATCAACATGGCTACCACATCGAGCAAAATCAAGGTAAGCAGACAGGAAAGTAAGTTTATTCACCACCTAATTAACTTATGTAGTTTAGGTTAGTTATGTAGAGTGTTCTTTGAATGTACATTGGAGGCTATCCCATTGCATTAGATGGAAATTTATTTTGGTAGTTAGCCAGCTGCTAGCTTGCTAGCTACCTTTAAGTTTGTTGTTTACCCTCTCATTTGCAGCTCCTTTTGTGGTCCTTGGGCACCATTTTCCATATCTGCTACTGGTACTTCTGGAAATACTGCGTTGGGTTCGTTATTTCATAGATAGGAGATGGTTAGAATTAGACTTCTGAAATGTCCCTCATACTAAAATGTTGATACATCTGTTATCTAAAATGGCTGCCCACTGTGTTCAGCTACACAGTGATGTTTTTCAAACCACGTCGACAACTTTATGTGATTTGAATGAAGACCTGGGTATGATTTGAACTGGTTGAGCTGGTTTTGGCCATGTGATGACATTAAATAAGTCTACGGACATTAAATCTTTGTTAGCAACGTGAGCCTTGTAGCTCTAGCGCTAAAGAAGCAAAATTGGACGCCAGATGTGTCTTGGCTGATTAACTACATCTGAAAACTGTGTCAATCTGATTCTTAACTTGTATGCTAGCTTGCTAGCTAGTAAAAAGTTTAATGGGTTGTTTTTTGATACAATTGACTAGAGCACACGTATGTTATATTGTGTACCTAGTACCCACAGCACTACCAAGACTGTTTCTACTGTTGCATTAGTAGTGCCACATTTAGAAAATACTACCAAAACTATGAATACAAAGATTTTTTATTTAGCATTTCACATATTCTGCACTACATACGATTAAACAGGACTAATTATGGTCTGTTTATATGACACATGCAATTCTTTCAGTATCGATATGTTCAGAAAATCGTATTTTGATGCCAGTCCTAGAAGCTACTAGCACTGCAGTTGAAAGTTCTCTGCTCTAATTCAACTCAGGCAAAACGAGTGAACTGGTCAGCAAATTATCAAACCCTTCATGAGTTAAATCAGATGTGTTTTGGCACGCTAACCTGTGCAATGCATGACCCCAGGACTGAAATTGAGAAACTGTGCTAAAAGCTTACAAATCTAAAAACTCCAAAATGGTTCCGTCCTTCAGGCCACACCATCTGCCTTCAGCTAGTACCTTTCAAATATATGTTGCTCATTTGATTGACAGGTTGGTTTCTTTCTCCTTCTCAATGAACTTCAAGACTCATTTTTTCTCAGCTGTCTTTCTATACTAGTTAGTCTCAGGATCACCAAGCAAGTGTTAGCAACAACTATTCTGGTTTTAGTGTTAGCAAGAGTGCGGGCTTGATTTGAATTGCTAACTCAACCTTTAGCTTCACATGTCCTGTCCGTGGTGCTAGAGACAGATGCTTATTTTCAGAAAGGAAGACTCCTGTTGCAAATCCAGTCATGGTTAACAGGCTTCCAGAGAGAGAACGAGAAAGCCTGTGGAAGGAGGCTGGGCTGGCTTATGTGTAATTGTGTGGCAGTTTCATTACCAGCATGCTGTTTATTACGGCAAAAGCCACAAGGGTTCAGTGAGTCATCCTGCAAAGGCTGCCCCTCTCTCTCTCACTCTTTCACTCTCTCACTAATGTATTCCACCCAGACGATGCCCTGCACCTCCAGCCATACGTATCTATGGCAACTCCAGGAGCCTTCTCCTCCACTGCTGCATGCTCCTCTTCCACTCTTCCTCCACTCAGGGGCTGGAATAGCGAGAGGAGGAGGAGGCGAGGGAGCGTGAAGCAGTCAGGGGGAAAATGAGCAGTGTGATTGGGAGTTTTAAAGATGAATTGTGAGATTAGGCATTTCACTCTCTCATCTATAGAGACCGAGGAGAGGCACACAGCAGCTTTAGCTGTCTCAGTGGAGGCTGGGCTACCAGTACTGAGCCATGAGCCCTGCTTAAAGATATGAATGTTAGAGGCCTTTAAATCAAACTGTTCACCCTCTCTGTGTCTGACATCATTTACAGATCCTTCATTCTCTCTCTCATCCTTTCTCTTTCCCGCTCTGACACTCTTTCCATGCCCCTCTCTTTCTGTTCAACTTGCTATTTCTCTTCTTCTCACTCTTTCCATGCCTCTGTCTATCTGGTCTCTATGTTTCTTTCTCTCTTTCCACGCCCTGCTACCTCTTCTTATCTTTTTCTCACTCTTTCTGTCCCCATAACGCTCTCTTTCTCACTCTTTCTATTTCTCTCTTTTTCTCTCTCTCTCTGTCCATGCCTCAGTCTCTCTTCCTATCTCTCTCTCTCTTTCTGTCTCCATAGTGCTCTCTCTCACTTTCTGTGCTTCATTCTTTCTTCCTATCTTTCTTTCTCTTTTTGTCTCCAAAGCGTTCTCTCTCTTTCCATGCCTCGTTTTCCCTCTCATTCTCTCGTTCTTTCTCTCGTTCTCTCTCTCTCGTTCTCTCTCTAGCACTCGGTCTTTCCATGCCTCTCTTGCTGTCTCCCCCCTTCTGTCTCCATAGCACTCTTTCTCTCTTTCCATGCCTCTTGCTCTCTTCCTATCTCTCTCTCTCTCTTTCTGTCTCTGCAGAGCTCTGTCTCTTTCCATGCTTCGCTCGCTCTTCTCATCTCTCTCTCATTCTGTCTCCATAGCCGTCTCTCTCTGTCTTTCCGTGTCTCGTTCTCTTGTTCTCTATCTTTCTGTCTTCATAGCTCTTTCTCTCTCTTTCCAGGCCTTTCTCTCTTGCTGTCGCTCCCTTTCTGTCTCCATGGCGCTCTCTTTCTGTTTCCATGTCTCTCTCCTCCTATCTCTCTCTCTCTTGCTGCCTTTCTCCTTATGTCTCCATTTTGCTATCTTAAGAAAAAAGATAAAACTTAAATTAAAACTCTTAAATCGAGTCTATGTTTCTAATGTTTCTTTTCTTAAGTGATTTTAGTAAGTTGAATTATCTCACGATATTGGCAGATTATCTTGCTTGCTGTAAGAAATACTCATGAAACAAACAAAATGATCTACCTACACAGTGAGATAATCTGACTGAATAAAATAATTCAAAACAAGAAATACTAGTCTTTAGAAATGAGTAAAATAATCTTGTAATAATCTCAAAAATCTCAAAACATTACATCTAGAATAGTTCATAAGATCATTTCACTTTCAGCGACACAACTTTTTGTGTGTTGCTACCTCTCTCTCTTACTTTTTTACGGATCCTTCATTCTCTCTCTCTCTTTCTTGCTCCCCCTGCACTCTCTCTCCCTCATTTCTTTTCTCTATCACATCTCCCATGTTCTCTTACCTCTCTCTCGCTCTCCTTCGCCACTCTCTCTGGTTGTGTTGATATATGGGCTTGGCGACAGGTAAAACAAACAGAGAGCCAATCGATGCTGTAAACAGCAGTGGAATGAGGCAGTAAATAAAGCGGTGGTGGCAGGAGAGCAGGACACACGGAAGAGGGGCGGAGAAGGAGACTGGAAAAGAGAAAGAGTTCATCCTTCCATTTCCCACCCTAATAACTCATTTACCTGTCACTGCCACCCATAAAGTGCCACTGTTGTGAACACGTTGCCTATTCACACTGATTCAAGGCCAGTCTTGCTGTTTCTCTTATGCTAATGCAAATTTTGGATGCAAATTATAGCGACAGATTCTAAAGAAGTGCCTGAAGGGAAATTTCAGTCCACACTGCACTAGACACTGAAAAAAACAAACAAAAAAAAAAAACAACAACAAGGAACTACAGTTTCACTGTATTACATACTTCCAGTGCTTTTTGCTGCCTGTGGTAATTTGCACAGCTTAGATGAAGCACTGTTAGTGCGATCGACTGATTGTTTGCTGTATCGGTAAACATTGCAGTGACAACAGCAGAAGAATGTATACCGTGTTTGTGTATTTATACACAAATGTATCCTTCTATGTTTGTATTTACATTCCATTATTTGTTCGACTGACACTTGTATCCAATGCACTGTAAGTACTCATGTAGCCCAGTAAGTGGCAGTATCACCAGAAATACAGTAATGTGTGTTTTCTACCCAAAACACAAAACATCCACTGTTATTACAGTAATAAAAATTGCTTATCTACCTCACCTCGTTCTCTCTCAGTCTATTTAATTACCATGGTGGTAACTAGATATGAGGACACCAGCATTTTTTTTTTTTACTTTTCTCTATCCATGAGATTAAATGTAGAAACAGCGCTGTTATGATAATGCAGTTGTCTACCCAGCGAAGCAGCCACGGTATCACAGACCCACCCAGAATTTTTTTTTTTGCTTGGACTGCTCATAATGGTGCTGGTTACATCAGCAGGGTTTAGTCTAGCGCCAGGAGCTGCTCAGTTTAGGCTAACGACTTTGTAATAGGTTATATTATTGATTAGATGAGAAATTAAATTTATATTGTGTTGCCTGCACATGATGTATTACAGAAAGCAAGAGAAAAATTACTGTTAACAAGTATATTGATAGCATCATGTAGCTAACATTATTAAGAAACAGCAGGTACGTTAGGCTGTATTTTGTCTCATTAGCTCCCGTTGTCTGGGGTTTGGTATAGTTAGCCTTTTCTGATGTATGTTTAATGTATGTCTTTTCAGCTGAAAATCAACATATCAATAAAAATAGTTAAATTATTAATTTAAAAAAATTTAAAAAGGCCAGCTGGAGCCAATTCAGTTTATGGAAGAATAATAGCAGTTTATGGAAGAATGGAGAGATGGGGAAGGAACAAATAAGGAGCAATCATTTGGTTAGAAAAAAAAGAGGCTCACGGTTGGTGTAATACTCATATTTGACAGTAATTTTATTCACCTGAGATGTAGGTCACATTTCTGCAAAATGGACCTCACTAAAATTTTGATCCTAGTTAGGGAGCAGTTACTCACATAGATGGACATTTTGAGAGAAGTCTCTTGTCTTAACTGTGCAAATGGTGAGAAACTAAAATAAGCTAAAGGCAGTTAATTAAAAGAGTGGTAAATATGACTTTAGTATGGTGATTCTCTAACTGGTCCTCAGGGATCCCCAGATAGTCCTCTTTTTCTCTATCCCTATGTGTTGATCTATCCCTATTTGTCCCTGAGGAGCCATTTGAGAGCCATTGCTTTTGTAGACATAAACGTTTTGCACAGAAATAGATTCATTAAACTAACTCCCAATCAAAGCTTGCGAGTAGGTTTTCAGAGAGCCTGGAAAGGGAACTGAGCAAATCCCTGTCTTCAGCCTTTTTTGGGAAATTCTTTTTCCTGGAAGGAAAACCAGAAGGACGATCCCCAGTTCTGCTGGAAAGTATAAAATTAATTAATCTAGAAGTGAACTTCCAGGTCCATAAGAGGACAATGAGCTTGGATACTGACCAAATGTAGCACAGTGTTGGACAAGCTTCTTACAAAAGGTAGCAAACTAAGCTAGTAACTCAACTACATGAAAACTACCCTTGTACAAATACAGATGCTACATTGATGTCATTGAGGCTACTCATTTTATCAAGGATTTACACCTTGAGTTGAAGGTGTCCTTTCACTCAAGTTGAGATTCTACTCAAGATCATGAGATTATTCAGTGGGAAGGACGTGCTTAACTTGGAGTCTTCAAGTAGACAATTGACCCTAGGGACATCCTGTAAAATGAGCAGCAAAGGGGGTGAAATGAGCAGCAAGCTGTTACTTGATGTGACACTTTTTCCCTTCTCTATATCCTGTGGGTCTGGCCGGAGAGATTAGCTTCTAATTGATTTCTGGATGACTTGAGATGTTTTGTGACTGCAAACATGCCTGCATTTTACAGACCCTAGTATCTAGTGTAGGTTAATGCTGGTTTCTTCCCTTTTAATGAAAATTCAAGAATGTAAAACAATGCTTGAAAACAAAGCTACAGGTGCAATAGGACACAAACTAAAAGAAACTGCACAAAACAAAGAAAGAGTTCTTGCTGAATTTACAAGTAGCACTAATGTTCAGGACATTTCAGAAATGCTTAGATGTTCAGCTCAACCTTGAGTGTTCACAGAAAAAATGCTTGCATACCAGAATGTCGAGCAAATCAAAAGGGAAAAAATAGGTGAACATTTATGAACAATGGAAAAACCAAGCTCGTAAAGCAAGACAAGAATTAAAAACTGATATCAGAAAAGCACCTAACAGCTCTTGCAGGCATTCTCGAGAAAGGAAAAAATGACCTTATGAAAATCTACAACGAATTGAGACTGCACACCACCCCTGATGCTGAACCACGGAAAAAGGTTGATGCTTGTGAGACTGTAACCAGTGACATCATCAAAGTAGTGTATGAAAGGCTAACTGGCATAAATGGTGAATTTGATGCAGAATATGAAGGACAGAGTTTGCATGAGCTACATGTTCCTGATTACACTCACTCCCTTTATGGCTCAACTGTTTCAGGGTCAAAAATCAGTCAGCATTTCATGTCTTCCTGTATAGCTGCCAAACGAGCAGATGCAGCTGCAGAATTAGCAGCAAAAGAGGCTGAATACAAGGTGCTACTGGAGGAAAGGAAACAAAAGGAAAAAAAAGAACTTTAGAGGAGCATCACAGAAAGGAACTGGAATGGAAGAAGTCTGAATTAGAACGCTTGCAAGCAGAAAGGGACTTGAAAGCAGCTCATGCCAGATTTGAAGCGTATAGCAGAGAAGTAAAGCAGGAGATGGACAGAGAGTCTTCATTCTGCTACCCAGTACCCTAATACAGCTACCGTCCCCACCTATAGATGTGTCTGGCTTAGCACAAGCTGTCCAAGACAGTATAGCTCTAAATAGACTTCCAATGCCAGAGCCCAAGGTGTTTAATGGCAATCCTATTGAATTCATTGAATGCAAAGCTTTGTTTATGTCTCTTATTGATAGAAAGAGCATTTCTACAGCTGATAAACTGTTACTGGCTCAGCTCACAAATGTCTTGAAGGTACCTTCTATCGAAATGATGAGGAAGCTTACAGTGATGCTTAGAACAAGCTCAATCAACGAAATGGACAGCCATTCGTCATTCAAAGAACAGAGCAGCTGTCTGGCCAAAAATTCAGTCTAGAGATGCTAAAGGATTAAGAAATTTTGCAGATTTTCTAAATGCTTGTCAGCAGGCCATGCCCTATGACTGCAAGAAGAACCAAAAGTTGATGCTGAAACTGCCAGAGTGGTTAGCATCTTGAAGGAACCGCCCGGTCACAATATCTCTCACAGAGGGCAAAGACTTCCCATGCTTTGAAGAATTCACCAAATTCATGTCAGTAGAAGCAGAAATAGTGCAAGAGAATGTTGCAACCGTCATACATGTGACTTGTGCAAAAGAAAAGACATCCTGCCTGTCTTCATAATGACAGTTATGGGAAAAATTCTTACAGAAAAAAAATATTTGCCCATAGAAAATTCAGTGCAACCGTGTGAAACTGAATCTACAACTGCTCTGTCGCTCAATGTCACCAGTGAAAGCCAGTCAGTTAGTACTTCCATGATAGTACCAGTGTGGGTGTCATATGGCAAGAATCCATCCAGAGAGAAACTTGTGTATGCCTTGTTGGACACTCAGAGTGACATTCATCAAGCAAGATGTAAGCAATGAGCTTCAGATGGCTACTTACCCAGTAAAACTAAAATTTACCACAATGATGGGAGAAAATATGATCTTGAGAAGTGAAAAGGCATCTGGTCTCTGTATATGAGGTTACAACTCTTCAGTCCACATCAAACACCCTCCAGCTTACACCAAGGACTGCATACCTGGGAACTGAGATCACATACCAACACATGAAACAGCCAAATGATGGAGTCATCTCAAAGCAATTGCAGACAAAATACCTCCTCTCCTCAGTTGTGATGTAGGTCTTTTAATTGGATACAATTGTCCCAAGACTTTAGTGCCCAGACAGGTTATACCAGGTAAAGATGATGAACCCTATGCTGTCCTCACAGACTTGGGGTGGAGTATTGTAGGCTGTGAAGCACCTCACACTGATGCACAGGTATCAACTGGTCATTGTCACAGAGTAAGTGTAAAAGAGCTTCCTCCAGTAACACCAAAGGACGCAGTCAGAATTCTTGAGTCTTATATCAGAGACACCTAAGGACATGACAAAACTGTCTCTCAAGAAGATCTCATTTTTCTTGACAAATTAAAGGAAACCATAAGGAGAAATGAAGACGGACATTATGAGATGCCTCTATCATTCAAAGAAAGGCCATACTTATCAAATAACAAACAGCTTGCTGCAGTTAGGCTCAACCACCTGAAATGAAAATTCATAACAAATGAAAAAGACAAAGATGACTACATTAACTACATAACAGATATCATTGAAGGGGGGATGTAGAAGAAGTGCATGATGCTGAAACATGGTATATACCTCACCATGGTATTTATCACCCCAAAAAGGCAGAAAAGTTGCAGGTTGTGTTCGATTGTTCTGCAAAGTACAGAGGAACCAGCCTTAACAAATACCTTCTACCATGCCCTGACATGACAAACGGTCTGACAGGTCTCCTTCATTTCTATCAATAACACATTGCTTTGTTGGGAAGATGTTCCGTCAATTTCATGTTCAGGAGAATGAGCTTCCTATGGTGGGAAAACAGAGACTTAAGCACACCCCCTCGTGAATTCAGAATGAAAGCACCTTTCTGAGGCTGTGTCTTCACCAGGTTGTATGAACTATAGACTGAAGCAGCTTGCCAAGGAGCATAGTCACACATATCCCCAAGGGTCACAATTCATCATAACAGATTTCTATGTCGATGATGGGGTTACAAGCATTGAGTCTGCAAAAAAGGCCATCCAGCTAGCAAAGGAGGCGTGTGAACTATGTGCAAAGGGTGGTCATCGTCTGCATAAATTTCAGTGTCAAACAACAGTGCGGTACTGCAGAGTATCCTTTCCTCAGAGCATGCCACAGACATTAAATCAAAGAATCTCGCATTCAGTGACAGGACTGTAGAGAGAGAACTGGGAATCCACTGGAGCATTGAGAGTGATAGTTTCACCTTTAAAGTTGTTCCAAATGACCAGCCAGCAACACGTCATAACATTTTGGCATCTGTTGCCTCCATTTACGACCAGGTCTTATGGCACTATATCTCCTCAAAGGAAAAATAATTTTACAGGAAATTTTACAGGAAATGTGTCACCAGGGTACTGGTTGGGATGACCCACTGCCAGAGACATTGAAGCCACAGTGGGAGAAATGGCTAAATGTTCTTGCGGAATTGAAAATATATGCATAGCTCGAAGCTACTTGCCTAACAACTTTGGAAAAGTGATTAAAACAGAACTGCACCACTTCTCGGATGCTAGCACCTGCGGGTGTGGCCAATGCTCCAATCTGAGACTGAAGAATGATAAAGGACAAGTTCATTGTGTCCTTGTCATGGCAAAGGCTCGTGTTTCTCCAATGAGGGTTACTACTATACCCAGGCTTGAACTAACAGCAGCAGTGGTCTCAGTCTCAGTGAGCAGTTTGCTTAGAGAAGAGCTGGGTTACTCTGAAGTGGAAGCGTACTTTTGGACAGACTCTAAAGTAGTCTTGGGGTACATAAATAATGATGCTCAACACTTTCACACTTTTGTAACAAACGGAGTGCAGAAAATCCACCATGGTTCAAGTCCCAAGCAGCAGTTTTACAACAGATGAAAATCCAGCTGACAAGGCCTCAAGAGGGAGATCAGTAGATGAGTTGCTTTCATCTAACTGGTTCACTGGTCCTAGGTTTCTGTGGGAAAAGGAAATAGAAACCCCATCGAAGGTGGTTCAAGATCTTCCAGTCGGAGACCCAGAAGTAAAAAAGGCAAAAACATTTCAGACAAAGACTGCAGAACAATCAGACCTGATAGACAGATTGTCTAGGTTTTCATCTTGGTCTCGGGCCATCCAAGCAGTAGTACATCTCTTACGACGTATCAAGGGAGACAAATCAAATGCCATCTCAACAGTAAATGAGAGAGAGAAAGCTGAGTGACTTATCATCAGAGATTTACAAAGTCAAGCACACCAAGAAGAGATAAAAATATTGAGCAAAGGTGGTCAGCTACCAAGCCACAACAAATTGCACCATCTTGATGCATTTCTGGACACAGATGGTGAGCTCAAGGTGGGAGGACGACTCAGTCTCTCATCATTTCCTAACTCATTCAAGCACCCCACAGTCATTCCCAAAGGACATCATATTGCTAATCTGATCATTGCTCATTACCATGCAATGGTAAAACATCAGGCTAAAGGCTTTAGCATCAATGAAATCAGGTCCAATGGCTATTGGATCTCTGGAATAAACAGAGCAGTTTCAACTTACATTCATCATTGTGTGACTTGTCGAAAGCTCAGAAGGTCTGTTGAAGGTCAGAGAATGAGTGATCTACCAAAAGAATGAACAGAACCCACACCACCATTCACATATTGTGGGATGGACTGTTTTGGTCCATTTGTGACTAAACGGTATGGCTTGCTCTTTACCTGTTTCTGCTTACAAGCCATTCATATTGAGATGTTAGAAGACTTGTCAACTGATGCATTCATTAATGGTTTGCAATGTTTCATTGCTTTAATAGGCACAGTTTGACAAATTAAGTGTGATCAAGGCACTAACTTTGTAGGTGCCAATAATGAATTGAACACTGCACTGCAAGAGCTTAACATGGATAGACTCACCATGTTTCTTACAGAAAAACAGTGTGAGTTCATCATGAATGCATCCCACTCCAGCCATGCAGGAGGCATATGGGAACGCCAAATAAAGACTGTAAAAAGCATTCTAAATGCTACTCTACTGCTGTCCACAGGTAGGCTCAATGATGCACCACTGCATAACTTCCTTTACAAAGCCATGGCTGTAGTGAACAGTCGTCCGCTCACTGTTGTCAACCTAAACAACCCCAGCAGTCTGATGCCACTCACTCCAAATCACTTGATAACTATAAAATTCGCCACAGCCTTGACTCCACCAGGCAAAATTTGAAAAGGAGGATCTGTATGGACGAAAGAGGTGGCGTCAAGTGCAACATCTCACTGAACTGAACAGTTCTGAAGTAGATGGAAAAGAGAGTATATCCACAACATCTCAACAAGGCAGTACTGGCATAGCACCAAAAGGAACTTGCAGACTGATGATATAGTAAGGGACATGGATGAAACATTACCAAGAAGTCAGTGGAGACTTAGAAGAGTCTCAGAGACTGTTTGTAATGTGGAGCGATGAGGAGGTGGACGCATGTGCAGACAAAAGCAAGATTTATTCGGGGCAAATCCATAATCAGGGTTGAGACAGTCCAGGTTCAGGGAGCCAACACAGATAGAGCGGGGAATAGACATGACAAATTAACACAGGAAAAAACAGTACATATCAAACAAAGACCAGCAAACACAAGGGGCAAACACAGGGCTTAAATACAAACAGGGATGATGACAAAACAGGATACAGGTGGAAAACACAGGTGGCAATGATCAGGGGTGAGTCAGAAAACAAGGGGGCTGGGACAGAATCACAACAAATGCACGTGGAAGACCAAAACACAGAGCACATGGAGGAGTGGGAGAAGCCAATAATGGCAGTTCCCCCCACTAAGGCATTCAATCCCAAAGCACGCCAAACAAAACAAAACCAATCACAGACACCAAAGAACCAAAAACGGACAGAAATATACAAGGACAGAACACGGAACACGATGAGCAGAAGACTGAACAGAAGTAGGAACATAAACAGGAACAGAAGCAGGAACATGAACAGGAACATGAACAGGAACAGAAGCAGGAAAAATGAACAGGAACAGGAATGGGAGCAGGAACAGAAACCAGAGCAGAGACATGAGAATGCAGAACAGAAGCCAAGGGCACAGAGACAGAAACAGGAAAGGAAACAGAAGACACAGCACCAGACACAGGAACAGATGAAACAGCAACAGAATGTGGACAAAACAAGGGTTGGAAGGGAGGACGAGGAGGCACAACAGAAAACGACACCAAACGAGGGACGACAGAAGGCATAACAGGACGAGGAATGCAAGAATGCAAGACAGACCATGATAAAGACAGGGGAATAGGAACCAAAACAGACACCGGGACAAAAACGGACACACAGACAGACTCTGGGACAGAAATAGAAGGAGAGACAGGAATGGGAACCACCATAGGAACGGGAACGGGCATAGACACAACAGAAGGGAACAGAGGAAGGCAAAAATGAAGGAAAAGGCAAAACAGGAGATACAGAAACAGACACAGGCAAAACAGCAGGCCCACGGGGAGCAGCAGACACAGGCGAGGGTGGGAACAAAGGAGTTGTGATGTCCATGGAGGCAGGTAGACCTGCAGCGACGTCCACGGAGGCAAGCGGGCCTGCAGCGACGTCCACGGAGGCAGGCGGGTCCGGAGGCGCGACGACAGGTGGCCAGTCCGAAGGCATGGCAACAGGTGGCAAGTCCGGAGGGGTGGGCATGCCATGGTATCGTCCATGGGAACAGACATGCCATGGGGAGCGGCCACGGGAACTGGATCAGGCTTGCCGCGGGTAGGAGTCATGGGATCAGGAACTCGGGCGGGGGACATAGAAACGGGACCCTCTTGGCCGCCCCCAAGGCTCACCCGAGCTATAGGAAGCTTGCAATGGCACTTGAGAATGAGCTGAGTACCATAGAACGGGTTATCTGAATGTTCCTTTTGTCTCACCTCAACTTGTGCTACAGGTCGCTCCTCCCTGTAGCATTGCTAAAGCCGGGTGGACCCAAGCTGCTTACCTGAGGTCTCATCATCATGACACAAGGCGGGATGGTCCTTCCCCTTTCTACACTCGTATCCCCTCAGCGACAAGGGATTTGCTGTCTCCAGCTTGGTGGTGTTGGGACATGGATAACTCCAACGGAACAACCACAAACCTGCTTATTTGCTGCGTCCTTTGGTGGCTGGCCTTTCTGTAATGTGGACCGATGAGGAGGCAGATGCGGACGCATGTGTGGGTGGCAACGATCAGGGGCGGAGTCAGAAAACGAGGGGGCAGGACTGGGACAGAATCACAACAAATGCATGTGGAAGACCAACAAAACAGTACATGGAGGAGGTGGAGGAGCCAATCGTGACACTGTTACTGACAGTGATGGACTGGTCAGAAGAGCCAAAAAACTCTTTGGGAAGAAGAGACTAAACAAAAAGGGTGAATGCATGAGCAAACTGTCTCTGGTAGAACGTCCGGTTCAGATGTTAGTCGTTTTGCTAGAGACTGTTATAGACTGGATAAAGCAGGTATGGACTATGTTATAGTTTGCCTTACATGCCTAAAATAGGGCTTATTTTTTATTACAAGGCATAAATTATTTGTGTTTTATGTCTACCTTTTATTAACACTAATAATTTGATGGGAGTGTAAATAATCCCAAAGGTGTACTAAAGACATATATTTCATTTATTAATAGTTTTATGTTTGATAGCATAAATTGTTTCTTGGTTACATATGTATGTGTTAAAGGGAGACTTTTATTTTGAAGGCGATATTAGGCGCCACATTACGGCACATGCTAAAATGATTGCTCAGGGTTTAAGCTTCCGTTTTTGTTGAGGCACAAGCTCTTATGTTTGTTTATCTTCTTTATTATTGTTTGCTTATTCATGTTTCAAGTTTGTGAGCAATAAATCCAGTGATAAACCACAAGTCAAGACTAAAGCCATCATTCAAAAATGGGAATGCTACAAAAGCTGTTCTATAACATTGTGTTTTCTGTGAAATCAATAAGATTTGAGGTTTGCCAAATGAAATCATCACAAAGATCAGCACTGTATGTTTGATACCTCTGGTTTTGCATATAATCCATAGGATTATTGGAACATTACCATGCCAGCTCAAGTGGCTGTGTCTCAGAGCTCCTCCAGGTTCGGACTTCAGCCTGTGAGCCCCAAGGCGCCGGATTTCCTGAAGAGGAATTTTGAGTTGGAAATGAGATCAAGCGATAGCTATTATTTTAGCACATCGCGGTTGATAACTCACTCTTATGAGTGCACTCTCCTCTCCCTGCGGGTTTGTCTGGGTCCCTTATCGCGCTGGGGGGAGTGGAACAGACGTCACACAGGGACCATGGTGATTTCGAGTCAGCACACACACGCCCAATGGGGCCACGGCTCAGAAAGGCATACTAACGAGTGAGTGGAATTCACAGAGTGAGAGAGAGGGAGAGAAAAAGAACGATAGGATGAGGGGTGAGATAATGTTATTTAGTCAGCCATTTGATTAATTCGATTCTTTATTCACAGAAACTACTTCAGCCCCCGAGGCATTTACCTGCTCCAGTTTTAATCAAAGAATCTCAAAGGCAAATTAATTTTGCAAGCAATGTGTGTGTTTGCTTGTGCTGTTTGTGTGTATGTGTGGTGTGTTTTGTGTTTAAATGTTTCAGTGTTGAATACGTATGCCCTTATGGAAATGTTTAATTAATATTTTTGTTTTTAAGGTCTATGGGAACCTCATAAATGAAGGCATATGTATGCATTTATAGCTCTATCTTTTACCTGCATTGTGAGACATCATCTGGCATGAGCTGGGAAAAGGCTAAAGCTCCTCTACCCTCTTCCTCTCAGTCATGCTTACTGAGGCAGATACATACACATGCGCAGTCTCAGCATCCCCTCTTGCCCTCAGGCCAGGACTGGCAAGGCCGCAGATGCCACTTTTTTTCCCTTACGCCATTTTCCATCTCTTGTTCCCTCGTTACTCTTCTCTTGCCCTGTCCCCTTGTTTCTCTCTCTCCTTTCCTTCCCTTTCCCCCTCTACTCTCCTGTCCTCCAATATGGTCTTCTCCCTCTGCATCTTAAGGTGCCCAGTGTGAAGGAAGACTGTAGATATTGCTGCAGAAAAAGACGCTCAGGGTAGATGGATGGAAAGGAGGGCAGTAATTAAAATGATAAAGGGGTGGATTGGCTGGCCTTTTCCTTGTCTGTCTGCGGGCCTAAATAATCCCATGCCTTCCCTCTATCTTTTCTCTTTGCTGTGTCTGAATGAATGCAAACCCAGACTCTTTTGTGATGGTGAGGGTTTTTAATGCGTTTATGCTGAGATTTTTAAGCCCTGAGGCATTAGGCCTGACAAAAGAGCGCGCAGCAACGGAGAGAAATTCAATATCGTAATGCATCTCTGAAGGAACGGGGGACTTTTTATCTATGTGAAAACCCACCAGAGTGTGCCAAAAATATCAATAGTCGTCCCCTTCAACGGCTGTCATATACTCAATAAACAAAGTCGAATGGATGGACGTTGCGGGTCGGCGCAGGGCCCGAAAAGAACACATTCGTTCAAATTAAAGGGAGGACAGAAAGAGCCCTGGCACATGTTCTTGTGGCTCAGAATCTGATTTGAGACCTGATTTATTTGCCAGGGTGCACAGCGTGTTTAGCTTAAAAATTTAATCTGATTAGCCATCGTTTACTCTCCTCAGAGGGCATACTAGGCTGAGATGTGGAACTGCAGTGTTATGCACAAAATTTCAAAGTTAATAATAATAATAATAATAATAATAATAATGTAATAATAATATATTATTAATGTTATATATTATATAATAATAATAATAATAATAATAATAATAATAATAATAATACATTGAACCCTTATTAAAAGTTAGCAAGGTAGCTAGCTGGTTTTCTGAATACCTTTCCTTAATTTGGTTTGTTTTCAATATCCAGGTTTACTAAATGTCAAATCATTATTTCTTCAAGTTTAAAGGCTGATTTTTGCTCCTTAGTGAAAGTTTAAGAAGCCAGATGGTTCACTGTAGTTTTAAATTTATTGTGGTCAGAACGCTTGTTAAACAGCGCAACATTTCACAAATCTGTCATGGGATAGAAGGAGAAAGCTTGATAGTGTCCTCCTTTTAGGTACAACGTTGTTTGTCTGGTTTGAGAGAATAAGACTTCAGTAAACGCCACCGAGGTCCCTCTTTTTTGTCTTGTTTCATCATTGTAGTTCACTAAATTAACAGCAATTTGGCCGTGAAGCTAGCGTTCTCCCACTCTCCCATACCTCACATACAGCATCTTCAGTTTACTTTTGTTTAAATCGGTGCCATAACTACCATGGTCCCACTCCTTTCTTTCACTTTTGTTGCTTGGGAATGCACTAATACTAAAATATCATGGTTTGAGCACCCGAACACACAGAGTGCTTCGGCTGTAGAGAACAGGATTTAACACCACTAGAGCTTGTTAGGATGTTAGAATAGATGTGATTTTGCACTAGGCCAGTACAGTTACATGCCACTTATCTTTTCTCCCACACTTGGTAACAGGAGAATAGTAAAGGCATAACTTCAGACGTTGACGTACGCATTATGTACAGTATGAGTAGTGTTACTATTCTTGCAGTGGAAAATACCAGCAGGGCCAGTGCTAGAACACAGAAGTGTGAGAATAGCCTATTATGTTGAACGTTTATTGAACATTTCTTATATTCCTATCCAGGAAAGTATTGCGATAATTATTATGATCATTTTATCAACCAGCCCTAATCCTTGACTGAGGTAACAGTTATACTAATGCTTGCTTGGTTGTATTTATTAGCCTTTAGCTCAGTGGCTGAGTTGGCAGTCACAATTGGTTGGGGGGGGTATGCTATGCATACTGCGCACTGCACAGCATGACAAATAACATACTGGAGTCTAATTTTAGGCCAGAATGCACAGTTAACCATGTAGCCTTAAGCAAGGTCAGGTTCAAGAACTCAAAAAGGGTTCAATACCTGGGTCAGCCTTGGGCCAGAGCATCTGTGGATATTTGTTGCGAACCTGTCCACAACCACCTGCTTCTGCTAATGAGCTCTCCACCCTCCTTTAACAAAGAAAGGAAGCCAATTAGTGAAATCAGTTGCTTGTGTTGTGTGGAGAGGAAGTGAAGGCCTACAGACAGCACAGAGTTCAGTGGCCTTATTCTTGTATAAACAGTTTAATTCTGACACTGCCATGCTCAGTGCTAGTCCTGGGTGACTCCTGCAGTGCAGAGTTTCCCTGCACCTGCTTCAACTCAAAAAGTGTGCTCCAATTAGCCAATGAATCAGGTCAGGTGTTTCTAAGCAGAAACAGCACTGACTCATGCACTTCCCCTGTGGAAAGAGACTGTTTAGATAGTTATGTGTGTACACAATGCCGGCTTTGCTCTTTGTTAGTCTAAAAAGTTGGACTGAACCAAGATGTTTACAAGGGTTGGATGTAAACTAGTTCATTCGTTGTGGCCGTTTACCCTTTTGATTATCTGTCATTTTCATACTATTATTAAAAGATAAGTTATGGGGGAAAACATTTAATTTGATGGCTTTTATATAAAATAGCTGTGCTTGCTAGTCATGTACTGGCTAGTGGAGTTATCTTCAAAATTAGTTAAAATTGATGTTAATGAAACAGTCAGTACCGAAACATAAAGTGTTATTTAAATGGATTTTAGTCTCAAGTCCAAGTTAAAGTTAAACTCTGACTTGATCATTCCAGTTTGGTAGAACGACAAAATCCTATATTGCTGTCGTTGCTGTCAGAGCAAAATCTTATATTTCCAAAATGGTAGCTGGAAAAAACATTCAGAATTTATTATGAAAGTCAATGTAAAGAAAATTCCAAGTAATTGTGTATCATTTCTATTGCTCTATTCATTATGACATTTTCACACAATGTAAAGTGCTGCTGGTGTTTGCAAATAAAATGAATAATAACAATAAAATGTCAAAAATATAGATACAAGGTCTGTCCCAACAGCAAAGATCTGGTACTGTGTATATGGTAAAGGTGTGAGAAATCGAGAGAGAGAGAGACAGAATAATGCAGGAAGACTGAGAGTAAGAGAGAGATAGAGGGTGAGAGACAGAAAGAGGGTAAAGGACAGAGCTTGTGGGGATTGATGTTTTTTTTTTTCTTTGGACAGTGTGTGTTTAACTCATATTAATTAGACACAGAGGGCGCAGTGCCCGGGTGATGGGGGATAGCAGGGAGAGGGGCTGAGTCGAATGTAAGACTAATCTCTGCTACTGCTTCTGTTTGTTTAAGGCTTCTCAGCTGTGTGCGTGTCCCCACATGCCTGTGGTGAGCTTGTCTATCTGACTCCCACTCTAAATCCTCGCGGGATGTCTTGCTGGTACACAAGTTGAGCACTGAGCACTGAAAACAGTAACGCACTGTATGTACTCCATTCAAAGTTATCATTATTATTATGTAATTTTGACATCAATACATCACATCAGTGCAGTTTGTCTTGCCAAATCATTGTATATTTTGTAGTTCTATAGTCACACTTTCTATTTCATTGATATAGTCACAACGTATATTGTAGGTATATAGTCATATTTTATATTGTAGTTGTAAAGTTACACTATATATTGTAGTTGTATAGTCACAAGTTATATTGTAATTATAGAATCACAATTTATATTAATTTATATTATACATTTTGTTTGTTTAAAAAGTTATGTAGTTTACATGTAATGTTTAATAATAACTACAAATAAGCCTGTAGTAACAGAAAAAAAAACCTTCTAAAGTTTAGTTTTGTATAATGGAGACAACAAAATATCAAAATATACAAATATACAGAGATGGATGGATGGATGGATAGACAGACAAATAGACAGACGGGGTGTATGAGTATAGTGAAATGTGCATGTGTGTGTGATTATAGTAGGGTGTGTGCAAGTATTGTTGTGTGTATGAGTATAGTAGGATGTGTATGTGAGTATAGTGGAGGGCAAATAAAGTGGAACATTAGAGGGGTGTGAGTATAGTTGGGTGTGTGAGCATAGTGAAGCATGAGTATAGAAGGGTGTGAGCATAGCGAGGCAATATGTGAGTATAGTGGTGTGTGTGTGAGTATAGTAGGGTGTGGATGTGAGTGTAATGGAGTGTGAGCATAGTGGAGCATGAGCATAGTGGGGTATGTATGTGAGGATAGTGGAGTATGCGAGTACAGTGGGGTGTGCATGTGAGTATAGGATGGTGTGTGTGATTATAGTGAGGTATGTATGTGAGTATAGCGGTGTATGTGTGAGTAAAGTGGAGTGTGTGAGTATAGTGGAGCATGAGTATAGTGGGGTGTGAGTATAGTAGGGTGTGGATGTGAGTGCAATGAAGTGTGAGTATAGTGAAGCATGAGTATAGTGGGGCGTGAGTATAGTGGGGTGTGTATGTGAGTATAGCAGGGTGTGTATGTGAGTATAGCACAGCGAGTATAGTGGAGAATGACTACAGTGGGATGTGAATATAGCGAGGTATGTATATGAGTATAGTGGGGTGTGTGTGTGAGTATAGTAGAGTGTGTGTTTGAGTGTAGTGGGGTTGTGAATGTGTGTATATTGGGGTATATATGTGAGTACAGTAAGGTGTGTATGAGTATATATGGGGTGTGCATGTGAATATAGTAGGGTGTGGGTGTGAGGGTAGTGGGGTGTGTGTAATTATAGCGAGATGTGTGTGCAAGTATAGTGAGGTGTGTTTGAGTATAGTGGGGTGTGTGTGTAATTATAGAAGGGTGTGTATGTGAGTATAGTGGAGTGTGAGTATAGCGGAGCATGAGTATAGTGGGGTGTGAGTATAGTGAGGTATGTATGTGAGTATAGTGGGGCATGTTTTAATATAGTGGAGTGTGTGAGTGAGGATAGTGGTGTGTGCATGAGTATAGTGGGGTGGATGTGTGTGAGTATAGTGGGGTGTATATGAATATAGTGGGGCATGTATGTGGGTGTTGTGGTGTTTGTGTGAGTGTAGTGGAGTGTGTGTGAGTGTAATGGGGTGTATATGTGAATATATTGGGGTATGTCTGTGAATAGGGTGTGTGTGAGAAGGAGGGGTGTGTGTAAGTAGGGTGTGTACTGAGAAAGCTGGACTGTGAGTTCATGGACAGCAGGATTAGTTTGATGTGATGGAGATTGAACAGTGGAGGTGGATCTGGTGTCGATCTGTTTGTTTACTGCCAATGCAACACATGTACACACGCACACATAGACTCTACACAGCTTGATCTAACTTTAATGGAAAAACACTTACAGGGAGATGAAAAACACACACACTCACACATGCACACACACACACACACACACACACACACACACACACACACACACACACACACACACACACACACACACACAGTTACTTTTGGCCCTGAAATCCCCATCCACTGTAGGAGAGAATCAACAACTCAACAACATGCTAAAAAGCTTGTGCTTAACATGCTCCACTTCACTTAAAGCTCAGAGAGAGAGAGAGAGAGAGAGAGAGAGAGAGAGAGAGAGATACACATAGGGAGAGAAAGAGACCAGGAAAGACAGAGTCAGTGGGAGAGAGAATGGCCAAGGGAAATATAAACAGAAACATAGAGAGATAGAGAAGAGAGAGGGAACAGAGAGAGAGAGAGAGAGAGAGAGTCTAGCTATCTATTTATAGATTTTATATATATATATATATATATATATATATATATATATATATATATATATATATATATAGATTTAGATATATAGATATATAGATATATATATAGATATATTAGGTACACCTCTTTAATTGCTTGTTAACACAAATAGCTAATCAGCCGCAACTCAATGCATTTAGCCATGTAGAGGTGGTCAAGACAACTTGCTGAAGTGCAGACCGAGCATCAGAATTGGGAAGAAAGGTGATTTAAGTGACTTTGAACGTGGCATGGTTGTTGGTGCCAGATGGGCTGGTCTGAGTATTTCAGAAACTGCTGATCTACTGGGATTTTCCCACAAAACCGTCTCTAGGATTTACGGAGAATGGTCCGAAAACGAGAAAATATCCAGTGAGCAGCAGTTGTGTGGACGAAAATGCCTTGTTGATGTAAGAGGTCAGAGGAGAATGGGCAGCTTGGTTCGAGGTGATAGAAAGGCAACAGTAACTCAAATAACCAAACAATATCTCTGAGGAATGTTTCCAACACCTTGTTGAAAGTATACCACGAAGAGTTAAGGCACAAACTATATGTGTATATATACATATACACACACACACACACACACACACAAATATATATATATATGTTTTGTCTGTCTTAATTAATAGACAAGGAGAATGAGAGAAAGAGGGCGAGTGAGAGAGTGAGACAGGCAGAGAGATAAATAAAGGGAGAGAGAAAGATAGAGAGAGCACCAAAAGCTTTGCAACAGCACTGAGCATTAGAGCAAATGGATTATTTAGGGGTCATATTGATCACCACTAACATGTCAATATGCCATTGTGTCTTCATCAGCACCTTTGCCCTAAAGCCTCCAGCCTACTGCTCTGTTTACTCAGAGAGCAGATGTCTTAAATGTGTTGTTTTGATGCATTCAGTGGGAATGTATTGCTGACTGTTGTTCTGCACTGTGAGGTAAAGTGATCATTCAGCCTAAAAATGTACAGATTTCCTTTTGGTGTCCAAAGTATGTGTTTTATAGTTTGGCAAATAAGCTATGAGGCTACTACAGCAAACAAGTAATTAGCAATAGCCTAAATCATGGCAGACATTCCTCAAACTGCATTGTTTTTTTTTAAATTATTTTCAAGGTGGCTGCTACTGCTGTTTTAAGTTACATACTTGTGTTAATTATGGCATGGTTTGAGGCAAGTATGTGATGATTTAGGGGTAGTAACTGAATAAAAGTAATCAATTACAAATGTCTAAGTACTTCTCCGAACCTGAAATGGGACTACTTTACTTATTACTTCTTCTATTTAAGTGATGTTTTTAGAAAGCAATAGCTAATCACAGTAAACACAGCTTCTAATGAATAATTAACATATCATGTACAGGTCAGGAGTTAATCAAAAAAGTAACAGTCTACATATGTCTATGTATATATGCCTACATTGTTGTATTACCTTATAGTAAATTAATAATCAACAAATCAGAAATTCACATGTTATCCACCATTACTGAATAATTTACTTATTATTCACTTATTATGTGAATTATTAATGTGATTATTTACAAAAGACATCTAGAAGAATAATAATGTTTAGATTATTATGTAGTTATATATACTTTTGTAAGTTTTTAGGTTTTTGTTTACAAGTTATATAAATTCTATTGTCAGCATAACAGTTTAATATCTGCCCCAGTTTTTGCAGGCTGTAATCTAAAGTGGAAACAATTCAGTTTTTATAAATATCTAGGAATGCCCATAAGTCATGTACAAACTTCTTTACATTAGAATACTGTAAAGAACAAACACTTCTATCCATCCTGCCTTGATGCCCCCATTTGTGACAGAAGACCAGATTATCTTTAAGGATGTAAGTATGAGTTGATTCATTTTATTAAACTTAAGGTAAAAACAATCACTGCAAACAAAATGTGAAGCAAAGGCAAAGGCAGACTTATACACGAGAGCTCCTTACAGCAAAGACAAGAACAGAAACAGTTGGGAATGCAGGGCTAACAAACTACACACAGGTGGGGACATTAAATGAAGAGGTGGGGCCACATGGGAAAAGACAGGAGAGGGTGCAGCCTGGAGCAGGTCACTGTAACATCCCTTTAGGTTAGGAGCTGAAAAATAACTTATGTCACTTATAAGTTTGTTCACCACAATCAAGTAATGATACACACACACACACACACACACACACACACACACACACACACACACACACACACACACACACTATATATATATACACATACATACACATGTCTAACAAAGTAATGTTATGTAATGATGATTACCTCATTTGTTGGTGATTAATCTTAAACTATCATTATAATAGAGTGTTACCGGTCTGTTCAGATGAGGTTTCAGAGGGCACTGCCTGCAGTCCAGGACTTTCTCCCATTGAGAATATGTGTCCTATTAAGCTCAAAATACAACAAAGAAGGCCCTGTATGGTTGCCCAGCTGAAGGCTTATATAACAGAAGAATGGCAAAAAATTCAGCATTCAAATTTAATCAAATTTGTGTCTTCAGACCTCAAAGATTTATTAAATGTTTTTACAAGGCAAAGTGATGTAGCACAGTGGTAAACATGCTCCTGTCCCAACGTTTTTGGAATGTGTTGGAGGCATCAATTTTGGAATTTTGGAAGTTTAAAAAGAAAAATACATCTAATATTGTATTTTTTTGCCATTTAATTTAATTCAAGAAAAGGTACTGATCACTGCTTTCTGTTTTTATTAGCATGCCCACCCAACTTTTTTGGATAAGGGTAATTGGATTTTTGACTGAACTATAATCAGTAGACTGATGCCGTCCTGCTCTGCCCACACACTGACTATTGATCTCATGTGAATGCCGTTTTTGTTGACGTCACCCCTCGAGATGTTTTGAAATGTCATCTTGTGTCTCCCCGTTCTTGTTGCTCCGGAAGATTATGGCGTTTGGTATCGATAATCCATTAGGCTCTGCTTTGTGAGTGGTCTAAATGATAGGACTGTGGACATAGAAGCGGCTGTATTACTCTTTCCGAGCCTGGCCCATTTATCTGTGGGAGATAGAGAGGGAGAGAGACAGGGAGAGAGAGATGTACAGTAAATGATAGTCATTTCGTGAATACATTGGTAATTATAGAGAGTCATAATGGTGCTAAACTAGTGCTCCATTTCCCTCCGATCCTGGTTCCTGGGACAATCATTATCAACATCAAAAATGATCTCTCCTGCTCTATGACCTCGAGCAGAATCCTTTGCAGATGACAGTTCGTTTATGTAAGGGTTCACCAGAGGTGGCATGTATGTACGTATATGGCATGTATGCACATAGGAAACCACTATGATTATATCCACTGAGAAATTTATACCAACACATATTCAATGTTATTACCATTATGCATTAAATGTTGACATGAAAAGTATTGACTTAACATTGAAACAATTCTGGACAGCCAAGGACATAAAAACTGACTGACAAACTGAATGAAAACCTTTACATGTTCTGTAAATGGAAGTCATATACACATAGGCATAAGGGCCATAATATGTGGGGAACATGCCTTCACCTTTCAACAATGCATTGTTTGTCCCATGCTTTCTGACTTATCAGTTTTTAATGTATCAGAATTGGATATGGTCTTTGGCTGCCTACATAAATTAATAAATGATAATATGCAGTATGCTCCTGTAGTATCAATTAACATGGGCACTAATGTGTGGATGAAGTGCATTGATATGTTGTCGCACAGCAAGCAACTGTTTACTACTGACAAGCATTTCACCTGATGAAAAGTGTTTTGTAAGGTTTTATATGTACACTAGTTACTTTCATTCATTTAAGCAGCCACCTAATTTCCAGTATAACAACAAAGCTCTGTTTCCGTTAAACAGGTATTGTGATTAAAGCACAGCATAAAATCCATTCATTCACATGTTTGTGTTTCAAAATTACATGTAATAGAGCCATTTATCTGGTCAACAAGTGTTTGTTTGCTCAGGAAAATAATAATATTGGAATACATAAATAAAAGTAACATTAACTAAATAACTTGTGATTTTATGTGTCAGTGTGTTTGTTTATCCCTTTCCAGACCTCTCCTTGAGGAAGCTGAGCATCATTGTGGTTATCATGTAATAATAATCAATCATCCATTGTGTTAAATCAACATTGCTGGGGAAGGAATGTAAGAATTATGTTTGATGGCTAGAGGTGTAAAAGAGAAATCTGGAACTGAACTTCAACCTGTTTCACAAGATATCTGCTACTTTTCTTGTTCCTTTTTACAATATTTGTGTTTATTTGCACCTTCTATTCTAATGATATATGGCATTTTCTCTAGCAAAAACATGCTTATTGCCAAGATAAATAATTTTAAACAATGTGTTTAGGTGCCTACAGCTTTTGCACAGCACTGTACTTTTAGCATTGTCTATATACTTCAGTTATACTGTTGATTATCTCAGGCCTCTTTTTCACTGCAGGGCCGAATGGTAGCTATTCCAGTGGCATTGCCATATGACATGATTCGACATGGAATATATAAAAACCAGGCTCAGTGCGATTTTCTTTACATGGTTAGCTACCCATGCTGAGGTCCACTATTTGAGGAACTATTTGGTGGGATGACTTAATGTTGTAGCCATTGGCTATAAGTTTATGTTGGTATTGTGCCACTGCAATCTGCACATTTCAAACCTGAAAACAACCAAATAACAGTTTGCTCACATGTACGCCAAATAAATGAATGCAGTGCACAATTTTAAATCCACCATTCAATGAATGTCAAAGTTTTGAACTAACAGAAATGAATAAATGTAACACAGAGTTAGCCAGGAGCTGATAAGCATTAGCTTATTTAAAATGCTATAAATTCTGATGATAGAACAGGTTTGATTCTGACAATCAGAAGCTTGACACTGATTTAGATGACAGTGACTCAGATCTGATGAAGTGAAGTTGAGTGTCTGGAGTTAAAAAGCTGAGATTAAATCTGTCCTCTGGTGCTTGGATCTGTAGCCTTCTAGCTAAGATAATGCTTGCCAGCTTCACTATTAGCTAGTGGTCTACAGGTCCAAACAGCATTGGTACAGGTTCAGTCCCACTAACAGATTCTGCTGTCACAAATAAATGAGATTTGGCCTGCTAGGCTAAGCTAACGTGAGTGTGTGATACCTCCACCACAGTACAGGCTTGCTACCAGCTAACTACTGCTTAAATAACTAGGTTTAGAGCATGAGCACTCATATCTGAGATTGTATATTCAAATGTCTGATGTTGAAATGACAGAAAGACCAAAAAAGAATTGTTCTGTGGTGCCTTGAACCATACTCTGCTGTATTCAACACTGCTAGGCTACACTAATAGCATAGCTGGCTACAGGTAAAACCCATTACAGTACAGGTTCAGTGCTAAGAAAAGATGCTCAAATAGCAATGTTTTTGTTGGTTCCAGGTTTTGTTGGATGTCACAGTTAAAAGTGTTATAATGGTTTAACAGATGCTCTGGGACTGATTCTAGATGTATTTGATGGTTTCCTCATGGGACCTAAAGGTGACCCTCAGGAAACTAGTGGTCTCTAACAGTAACTATTAAGCCAATTCCCATTAGAAAGCAAAATCATCAGGTTTTAAGCCTAAAAGTTATAATGGTCTTTTTTCAGCAGGGTAGGCTGTTAGGGATTAGCTACTCTTTTGTGTAGTTTTCTTTGGTATTTCCTGGTTATGATTTGGCAGCACGGCAGATAATAAAAGAAACCCTAACCGGTCTCACGGGTCCGCACCAGTGCAGAATGGTACAGTAAGGCCTTGGGCTGTACAGTGGAAAAGAGGCCTTCTTTTTCACAAGGGTAGTCAAGGTTAATCACAGCATACCCACAGCTACAGAAAAGACTACACCCACTGCTTCAGACACAGACTCATTCCAGTACTCCCCTTTGGCCTAACCAAAAAAGGTCACATCTGTACCAATTTCCAGCACGTCAAATCCTCTCAATAGAACAGGCCAGCCGGATCAATGGCTGGCGTCCAAAAGCAGAATAAACCAGAGTGAATGGTGAGGAGTTTGCGTGAGGATTTGAAAGGTCCAGTTTATGCTGCCCTGGGTCGATAACAGAGTGCAACCTTTCTTCCTTTCTCTCTCTCTCTCTCTCTCTCTCACACCCCCCCACCACCCACCGAAAACACAACTCTTCAGTCTATGTTTCTCCCCTTCTCTTGCTCTCTCGTTCACTCATGGTAGGGTGGGGGAGCCATAAATTAAAGCAGGGAATTACTGCTAACTGTTGGAATAAATTAGAGCGCTTTTGCATCTGTAAACACAGTCTGACTGCCTAATTACTGCACACTCCCACTGAGAGAGAGTGAGAGAGAGAGAAACAAACAGGGGTATGACGACAGCAAGTGAGAGCATATTGAAGTGAGGTGTTAAAAGAACAATAAGAGAGATGAGGAGAAAAGGGGAGATGGGGAGAGAGAGGGAGAGAGAGAACAGTAATGTCATTAAAGAGTACTCAGTGTGAATGTTATTTTATTGACCCAGAATGTGTATTTACAATCATTAAATTACCAAAAATTACCCATTTTGTTGAATTTGTGCAATGGTTTTTTCCAGGAAATGCATTAAAATTGTGCACTCACATTTGTGTAGGATATATTGATTTATATTCAAATCAACAAAATGTGATTTGACCAAGTTTGTTTTTTGCATTTGCATATGACTGTGGATAGTCATGCTTCATATAGATCAGTATGTAGATGAGTTTGGAATGTTAAGTCTTATTATAAAATAAGAATTATTAATCAGTAACTATCAGGGCTTGAAAACTGGAAATGGACAGCATTTCACCAGCAACAAAAACAACTGAAATAATATTAGGTTTGGTGTTAACGGACCTGTTCATGTCAGATTCAGACAACATTCTGTTATGCTCTGGTCAATTTCAGGATCAAAACTTGCACTTTTTATTTGTTGAGGTGGGTCAAAATTTAAGCAATTATGGGTCATCCCAGTGTAAAATGCTTTTTGCAGGGAACAGCTGATGTTAGGTAGCTAGACTTTTGGCAATGAATGCATGGAATGCTAATTGTAATTAGAAGCTTCTCCACTTTTTTTCCAGAAGCAAGAAACACCAGCCTGTCCTTTTTTCCTGTTGTTTCATTCTTCCAAAGATTGCAAATTCATGTGGTTCACATATGAATTATAATTTCAGGCCAAGCTTTGGAATGAGTGGTGTAACACACACTGCCACTGGAGTCTGTAGCAGTGGAAATGTATTCTGTGGAGTAACTGCATTGGGGCAACTCTAAAGTTTGGTGGAGGTGGTATAATGCTATATTTTTCAGGGGTTGGCTCAGGCCCCTTAATTCTAATGAAGTGAAATCTTAATGTTTCAGCATACCAAAACATTTGTATGCACTGTATGCTTCCAACATTGTGAGAGCAGTTTAGGGAAGGCCCTGTTCTGTTCCATCAAATGCACAAAACAAAGTCCATGAAGTCATGGCTGGGTGAGTTTGGTGTGGAAGAACATGACTGGCCAGCACAGAGCCCTGACCTCAACTCCATCGAACATCTTTGGGATGAACTAGACCCGAGATTTTGAGCGAGGCCCTCTCGTCCATCATCAACACCAACATCAGTGTCTGACCTCACAAATGCTCTTCTGGATGAATGGGCAAACATTCCCACAGACACACTCCAAAATCCTGTAAAAAGCTTCCCAGAAGAGTGTAAGCTGTTATAGCTACAAAGGAGGATGGGGAATCAACTCCATATTAATGCCTATGGATTTAGAATGGGATGTCATAAAAGCTCCTGTAGGAGTAATGTGTAGGTGTCCCAATACTTTTGTCCACATAGTTCATATTCTGATGGAGTAAAGCCGATATATATGAATGACACCCATGTAGAGTGGAAACAACCTGACACATTTAGACACTTTTATTTTGCTGTTCAGCCTTCAGGATGAAAAAAAAACTGTATGGACAATAAATTTACTATCTGCTCATGTGTTTTATATGATCAGAGACATGGTATAAGGTGCAGCCATTTACAGTAGGTTGGTAAATGAAGAAAAGTTCTGTCATTCAGCCTATGGTTAGTGCAGTTATTCTGGGTCAATATCCATGGCCTCTCTAGTTCAAGAGCATCAAAGCAATCAGAGAAAGAACACAATCAGACTCAAACTGCCCAATCAGCAATCAGCTTAGAGCTGGAGAGATCAACTAGAAGCAAGGGAAAATCAGATGGAGGAGAGAGAGAGAGAAAAAGAAAGTAAGCGAGAGAGAGAAATCTTCTTTAATGTGAGTCTCTGTGAAGTCTTCATGCATCAATCAAACGTCCACAGTCCATGGATGGTAGTAATGGCATTTAACGAGCTGATTGAAATGATGAAAACCTTGTTGGAAGACTTGATGAGAGAAAAACGAATAAATGAAGGCGGAAGGTGAAAGGGTTGGAGAGGCAGTGGGAGAATGAGGGAGAATATAGAAAGTGAGAGAGAGAGATTAGAGGTGCTAAGTAGATACATTAGAGCTTTCTTGATTGAGGACTATGCAGTGAACAGAGTGAGTTACAAAGCTGCGAGAGAGAAAGAGAGAGAAATGCTGGCCTTGGGGAGTGTCAGCTTTCTGGTGTCATGGCCCACACCTCCTCCTTTTTCCTCACACGCTCTCATACACGTCTCGTTAACAGGTGCAAACAGCCCTAGTGCTAACACTCTAACAAGACTCAACAACCCGGAGATAGAGGAAGGCATATGGCAGGGTGAACACATGGTTTCACACCTAAACAATTAATTCATGCAGTCATATTACATACCATCAGAGATTCTATATGTGAGTTGCTGCTGCTGCCAGGTAGTATTGTTCTCCTGGCAATTAACAGTCAGTAATGTTACTATAAAAATAGCATTTAGTTCTCTTTGTTTCTTTTATTATTATTTGACATTGTTAACATTTCAAAACATACAATTTATTCCTCAGTTTGTATAGCCCTGTGCAGTTAATGTGTTTGTGAATACTTTAACTGTGAGAAGCAGAAAATGCAGCTACTTCTAAGGCTGAACAAACAAAAAAACTCCTGCAGATTTCTGAAATACTGAAAGCAAGTCTCCCAAAAACAATGGAAACTATAATAAAGGCATTCTGAAGGGCTTGATGTTATATATAGTTGTTGAGGCTTCTATGTGATTTTCTGTTATGTGACTATATATCATATATTGCTGCTGACAGAATAAAATCATGCTTGTTGTGAAATTTCATGATGAATGGACCAACAAAAATGGTCCAAAATGACTTGGAAAAAAATCTGGTTCCATAGACTTGCATTAAAGTTTTCCCTTCTCCCGTAAAGTTCTCATATATATATATATATATATATATATATATATATATATATATATATATATATATATATATATATAGAGAGAGAGAGAGAGAGAGAGAGAGAGAGAGAGAGAGAGAGAGAGCAGCCAATTAGAACTTACATATCACTGTTGTTGGAAGAAAATCTCATATCTCCAAAATGGTTAAAAGAAAAACACACACTTTTAATGTAAGTCAGTGGAAGCAGATGTATTTCCAAGTAATTATGGGTAATTTCTTCTGGTCCATTCATCATGAAATTTTGGCACAATGTAAATGGCAATAGAAATTTTCAAATTATGTCAAAAATCTGCAATGAAATAGACAGATTACAGCAGACAGATTAGCATATTAATTAACAGTAGAATACTTAATTAGTCGACTGGCTTCACTTAAACAACATGTTTCTCTGATTGGCTACTTTGACTAAGTTCATACTTGTGATTGGAAGAGAACACAGGAAGCCCTCTGGATTGTGCTATCAGTCAAAACAATTATGGCACATCTGTTTGGTAGGTAGGAAGTCCCTGGACAGGAGCCATGCTCATTAATATCAATCTCATTATTGCGAGAAATGACTCCATTTTGCTTGGCCCAAGTGCAGATGGTAAAGTAATTTTTATAGTCCAGTATTTAGTGTCACTGTGAAATTTAAGAAGTGCTCATCAGAGGTTAACAGCTAATGTGGCTGTTCTGGGGACCAAGTCAATTGAGGGTTTTTGATGACCACTTCTGGTGGCTATTTGAATATTCAGCTCTACATGCTGAAAATATTGATGATCATCTACACTCAGTGGTCAAGTTGTAAAAAAAAACATTTAAGTGTGTGGGGAGTTCAGACTAGGGGTTAGAACCTTTTCAGGTGTGATTTGTGTGATTAGCATGACATTTCTTTATTTATAACAAACTATGTTCAGTACTCAATGGTAGATCATTTACTGGTGTCTGTTGACATGTCAGTTCTTTCATTTAGAATCAGGCATGATGTTTACACCTGTCGCTGTGGCGCAGTTCTCATTCTACAGATGCTTCTTTGATGTTATTTTTAACTTTTATTTAACTATATCACTGCTTTCCAAACAAAACCTCATATCTCCATTTTTGTCATTTTTTAGTTTTTGACATAATATGAAAATACCTTTTATTTTTTACATTCCATGATGAATGGACTTAAAGTCTGTTTCCATTGACTTACATTAAAAGTAATGTTTTTTCCTTCTCCTGTAAAGTTACTGTTTGTTCCGATAACATCGATGTATTAGAATAAGCCTTGAGCATTATAGGCTTCAATTTTCATATTTTTTTATTTTACCCAATTTAGGCTTATCCAAATACACTAGCTGGGTGTCCCTAAATCACATAATACTACCAGCACTAGAAGGGTGAAGGCTAGCATGAGCCACGAGTCATGTGAAACATCTTTTGCTGGCACTAACACATCATCACTGTACAGCTCAACACACCTGCTAGTTCAGCTAACACACATCTGCGCTATTTAGCATTGTGCTGAGAGACGTGGTGGGCCACCCTCTCTCTTATTGGTTAATGCTGGGTATTATAGTTTTTATTATATTCTTTTTTTAGGATTGCAGAATTCTATGTGTATTTTGTTATGTTCTCTAAGGTGATCACGGTTGCCATTCCCAGCAAATATCTCGTGCCCAAAGTTTGCATAAAAGCCGTCCACCAGAAGCTCAAACTTTAACATATTCTACCACGCCAGCATTTTCAAACTAGCCTGATTTGGTGGGTGAACCATGGAACTGACATCTCTGACACTATACCAAACACCACACAGCATAACCTATGAGAAGTGAAGGCATGCAATTCTGCATTCTGTAGGTGCATGTGTGCTCTGCCTAATCATCTAGTTTGTTTGATAAGAAGAACTCCTGATCCAATGGGATGGAAAGGACATAGTTCAAAGTACATAGTTTTTATCATTTTTTAATGACCTCAAATCGAGCCCTTAATCTTGACACATGAAAGAGTGATAGGTTCCAAGTTGTTTTCACCTTCTGAGGTTTTTGTTGTAGTTGTTGTTTTGTTTTTTAGGTTATTCTGGAATTGAACAGCCAGCAGAAGTCTTGGCATTGGCAAAATAAATAAGAGGAAACGTATCATCTGACAAAAGATATTATCCTTTTAATTCAAGTTTAATGCCATCTAAGTTTTATGTCATATTCTTTTGAAAGATCAGACCGAATGATGTTAGTCTTAGTCAGCTTGAAATGGATGAAATGTTGTGATCAAATCTATAAGTATTAGTTTGACCTTGAAACTGCTTCATTTACTTTCTCTCTTTCTCTCTCTCTTGCACTTGCTCTCTCACAGTTCCTCAATAATTAACTCCAAGGTTCTTTGCTTGTCTGTTCTCCAAAACTCTCATGAGGACACAGGCAAGAGAGAAGCAAATGCAGTGAGAGAGAAGAAGGACGGAAGGAAAGAGAGGTGAGTCACTGAGGTTTAAGTACTACCAGCATTTGCACAGACAATAATTTCCATATTACAGTATGCCTAATGGACCTTTTTAGCGATGTAATGAAAATGCCCTTAAATGCATATCTTTAAATGAAACTACCTTGCACACATCTCTTATCTGTTGCTATTGCATTTTCATGTCAATGTTTTGGCACCCAGTTGTCAAGCCCTCTTCCAGCCCTTTCAATACAGAATTTGAAACACTTGAACTGCTTGGCATTCATACAGCTGGGACAAAGAGCATCTCGGTGACTGCTGGCATATGACATATTCAGATATGACACATGTCAACCCCTTGCCTGTATGACTGCCTTACATAAGGGGTGATATAAACACACACAGACACACTGAACCTTTGGGAAGTGCTAAGTATGCACGCAGGTATTTAGGCTATGGTGCACGCAGTCTTTATGGATGGATGGTCAGTCATACTGAGGGATCAGAAGATAAATAGATTGGTATATGCATGGATGAATGGATGGTCAGATGAAGTAAGTGGGCACATGGACAGATGTTTGGAGGGATGGGTGGCCAAATGGACAGAAGAATAAGAAGATGAAGTGACTGTTGAATGCATAGATGGAGGCTCATAAGAAGAAGGTATGAATAAATGGATGGATAGATGGATGGATTGATGGATGGATGTAAGGTGATGAAGCGATGAGATGAACAGGTACAGGTAGTTGTATGGATGTATGTCAGACGGATAAAGCAATGAGAGGACAGACATTGGCAGGTGGATGCATGGATAGATGGACAGATGAAAAAAGAATGTATGGATGGATGGATGAATGGGCAGATGAAAAGATGAACTTAAATGGTCAGAAGGTTCCATGGATAGATGGATGCATGAAGGGTGAGATAATGAAGGATTGAGAGGAGGAACATACACATGAGTTGATGGGCAGATGGTCAGATAATGAGATAAGAGGATGAACATAGAGAGGTGGATAGACAGATCAATGGCCAGATTGATAAAGGGGTATAAACAAAGGGAATAAACATAGGCAGTGCGATGCAGGGATGTTCATGAGATGAATAGATGAGAGGGTGACCATATGCAGGTGGTTGTATGGATGAGAAGATGATGAAATACAGCTGAATGCATCGATTAGATGAAGGAAGGATAAGTGGATGAAAGGATGCATGTAAAATCAGATGATGAGGAGATTAAAGGATGAACTAGTGAGGGAGGTGGGTGGATGGATGGAGGGATGGATGGATGGATGGGTGGGTGGGTGAATGGATAGATGGATGGAGACAGGAATAAGATGATAGCCATAAGTGGATAATGGATGTTCATGAGATGAATAGATGAGAGGATGACTACACACAGGTGGTTGTATGTATGGATTGTCAGGTGATAGCTGAGAAGATAAACGTAATACAGCTGGATGCATGCATGGATATTTAGATGAAGGATGGATGAATGGATAGATGGATGCATGTATGGTTAGATGATAAAGAGATAAAATAAACATAGGCAGCCATCACATGGATAGATGGATGAAAGAGTGATGGGAAGGATGCTTTGTAACAGGCCAAATTTACAGGAGATCACACTAGGCACTTTATTGAATTTAATCACATTAATAGAATATGTTGTGTACAGCAGCTTAAACCGGTTAATGACATGCTTGGCCTGCGGCATGAAAATGCCGTCCCAAGAATCTGTACTGTGGAAGCGAGAGCTGCATTTTGCTCTTCGAGTTCTTACATTTGCAGTGCACGGAAGCACCCGAGCATCCCCGGAGAGAGCTGAAACTATGCCAGGCTCCAGTTTATCCCTCTCCTCGGTCTGCTCCTGCACCTCCAGCACAAACAAGTGCAGAAACCCCCCACAGCAAAAAAGATCCCACAATCACTCCATTCCAATTCACTGGGCTCATTAAGAGCACTGAATAATTCCTGGTATGGTGATGAGGAATTTAGAGCTGCAACTTCTGGATATTTTCATTTTCAAATATTCAATTTGAAAATTGTCTTGAATATTTCAATATTTTCTGTACATAAAAAACAGTATGCATTTCATTTTAAATCTGGTTTAATAATAGTCTACAATTTCAGCAGTAGACTACAAACATGAAAGGCTTTACTCTGTGGGAAAAATAACATAATTCCTTACACATCATTAGATGCACTTATCTAGGGTCTTGCACAACGTTGGCCATTTAGAGCAGCACAAAATCATCTGGGCATGGATTCGATCACCTTCTGGATACATGGAATTGCAGCAAACAGTCCTTTCCACTTTATTCCAAAAGTGCTGGATAAGGTTGAGAGAAGGAGACTGCAGGTCCCTGAAGCAATGAAAATTCACTGTCATGTTACTGGAACAATTCTGTGACAATACATGCCTTGTGGCATGGAACATTATTATGCTGGAAGTCTCCTTCCAAGTGTAGATAAACTATAGTCATGAAGAGATAAACTTGGCCATTTCTCAGTGAGCATCAGGAGCCGTAATGTCTACCAGGAAAATATTCTCAACATCATGACTCTGCCACCACCAGTATGGAACCTTGTTTGGTCTGTTCAGGGCATTTTTTATCCACTCCTTAGTGCTGTAGTTTTGATGAACCTGTGTCTACTGGAGACGGGCTTTCTTGTACCTCTCTGTGAACCTTGGCATCTGACATGGTCTTCAGCTGTTTTAGTCCATTAGAGAAAAGTTTGATAAGTAGTGTGTTTACGACACATTGCGGTCCACCAAAAAAAACCCAGCTTATTCTTTGTTCACATTTTTCAGGTGAAATAAAATGTCGTTTCATGCCTTGTAGTAGTACATGACTGATGGGGACATTGTATCACTATGGAATAGTATTGTTTGTTCTGTTGCATAATACAGGTTTTGTGTGAAATTCAACAATGTTTGGCATCCATGGCCCCCAAATAGGGTATTTTTCACTGCCTCAGTTGATGGCAAAATTTGGGAAAATAGAACTCTTGATGGAACCTTGAAAACTGCTGCCTACAGAACACAGCCACTGATGGTGGTAGAATACTCAGTTAAAAAAAAACATTTGTTTTGCTGTTGTCTGTCTATCTCGAATATGTACATGCACGAATTCATGTGCTGTTCTTCTTTCTAACAGGGCAGAAGAACAGTTTATTCAAAGCTAAGGTGGGGGTGTACTTAATATACTGAATGTATGCTTCATACCATTTTACTGCTTAAAAATAATTAAGGAATAATAACTAATGGTAAAATAATGGACTAAATGTTCATTTAATAGTTAATGCTATGTTAATATGATTTTTAAGAACGTCATCCATTTCACACATAAAGTGGGGAAAGGATCTGTTAAGATGACGAGAAGACATGTTTTATCAGCAAATATTTATAGTTTTTAAGCTTTAGCTTTAGTTTTAGCAGATGTGAAAAACTGTTTTCTGTTTGGTTTCTGATAGTGGTATATACTACACAGAGGAAAAGGTGTTAATAATATCTAAATCTGATCTGAAAATGGCTAATATGCTAGCTAATAATCGCAGGATGGTTAACTAATTTGTTAAAGTGTTTTTAGCAAGCAGCCTAAGTTATCATATCTTTAAAGCTAGTTAGCTCTACATACAAAGGCAAGTTAGCAGCAGTTAGGAGCTGGCTCTATTTCAGGGTTGAATTCCCAGCTATTCAACACCAAATTAAGCTTAAATTGTCTTTAGCTTTCCAATCTTTCCAATTTCAATGTTAGTTGAGTCACCTTTCACTTCAGATGGTTGCATCAGGATGGTAATTTCTAGGTTCTTCAGTTGATTTCCCATTTCTTATATATTTTTACATGGAAGGCACTTCATGGACTTGGCTTGCAACACAGTCACTCAGTCACTCACTCAGTCACTCACTTAGTCACTCACATTTAGCAGATGAAAGATTCCACACAAATGGGAGCTTCTAGCACTCAAATAACTTTTGGTGCTTGATAAGAGTTGTGCTTCACATCAAGGGTTCTGTTTCCTTGTTGTATCAATTTTATCTAATATTTGTTAAACTTACATTCAATTTGAACTATAGGAATTTGTCAGTACACCTAAAAGAGCTTTCACCTCAGAAGGTCACACTAGGTGTAACGAGGAGCAAGGAGGCGGACGCATATGCAGAGATAAGCGACGTTTATTATGGGCAAATCCAAAATCAGGGTCAGGACAGTCCAGGGTCATAGAGCCAACACGGATTGATCGGGGGGGGGGCAGACATGACAGACAAAAAAGAATAACAATGCAAACAGTACAACCAGAACAGTTCAAACAAAGATCAGCAAAGACAAGGGCCAAACACAGGGCTTAAATACAACAGGGATGATGAGGGACAGGTGGAGAGGGTGGAGTCACAAAACAAGGGGCTGGACTAGGATTAAAACACATGCACATGGGCTAAACCAAAACACACACACATGGACCAGACTGGGAGGCGCCAATGGTGACACAAGGACAGTAGTTTATAGGTTATTTGAATTGTTTTGCCAAATATTTTATTTGCAGAAATGAAATATCTCATAGACCTGGGTTGTTAATGCATTCACTCACTCTTGTTTAGCCGATTAAAGATTTCCTACAAGGGGGCAGTATTAGTGCTCTAATAGCTTTTGGTGCTTGGGAGGAGTGGTGCTTTGCATCAATTACACTGTATTTTCTCTCTGTAAGCATCATATGTATCTAATATTTGTTGAATGTACATTGATTTATGAACTAGAGTTGGGTTGCCAGCACACCTTGAGGGGATTTCACCACAATGTCAGATTATGGATTACTCAAATGGAAAATATTTGAGTTTCAACATTGTAAAATTGATAAAATATTTGGTGAACGTATGTTGAATTGATGAACAGAAGGGTGCAGGATTAAGGCATCCTTTTTTGAGGTGGGTCTGCTGGAGCGTGAGAGAGGTCGACTGAAGGAGTTGCCGCTGCTCTCAGCATATCTGTTAAATTTGGTGTGACAAGCCGTGTGTGCGTATTGGCAAACAAGGCACTCTGAAGGAATACAAATGTGCTTTCGTGACAGGCCAGGAAAAACGAGATGGTCACGGAGTAAGAGAAGGAGAGAGAGAGAGAGAAAGAGAGTGAAAAAAGGCCGATGTTTTTGATGAGTTGGAATTAGCAGGAAAGATTCATCACTTGTATTGATTATCACACAGAGAAGCTCGGTCCCCCACCAAGCACTGAGGCAACACAGAGAAGAATGAATATTTACACACATGCACACACACACATCCAGTCACAATTTACACCAGCGTACACAATAGAAGCAATAGAAGTTGCTGATGCATTTACTCTGGCATCCATGCACATGCACTGATGCAAATTCGTCCATAACTACCCCCACTTGCACATAAAACATGCCGATGCACAGACATAAAAGATGATGCCCTGGCACTTTTCCGGTTCTTTCCGCCGGGCGCTGCTTGCTCCCTGCCACATGGTCCCTCTTCATAGTCAGCACATGCGGATGCACGCTCTCCCTCTTTCTCTCCCTCTCTCTCTCTCTCTCTCTCTCTCTCTCTCTCATGCACACATAAGTGTGATTATTCTAAACTCCTCAACCAAGAGCCAAGACGCCCCCATGCTGACAGATGATCTGCATAAAGCCCTCTTGGGGTTGACGTGTGGAGCTGGTGACTGGCGCTGACGGAAAGTCGCGGCTTCCTGACAGCATCCATTAGGACGGGCGCTGCGGCCCTGTTTGATGCTGGAGCCTGATTACAGCTTCCTCACTCTCTCCCAACAGAAAGCCCCCTGGAGACCTGCTGAACGGGCCTTCAGCTGCTTCTGCTCTCTGCATGAAGACCAGACCTCAGACAGCAGGGGACAGACAGGGAGAGATAGACAGAGACAGGAAGCGCCACAAATAAATAATCATGATCAAAAGTATGAGTGTGTAATCATGAATTTGGTCGATTATGGACTCCTTTACAGCAAGTTTGACTGTAATTGAGCAAATTCTATTAGCTACTGAATTTATGAAAGTAAAGACAATCGCCGCAACCCAAACCGCATACTAGCACACTAAATAGTGTGTAAAAATAGCACATGTACCATTAGAAGTACACACATTAGTGTAGTATGTGAAGTACAGAAGTGTGTGCTTTGGGACGAGGCAAATAGCTCTGTTACTCAAATCTTGCCGTTTGGTACCTCTTTAGGCTCAAACACATGCATATACACTTCTGGCCCATGGATTGCACTTCAGAAGAAGTGTTCAGAGGAGAAATATGTCCTGTTAATATGGATCTTATAGCCTATATGAGAAAAATGGGGGAAGAAGCCCCCCTCATGAGACTGTCTACCCTCAACGTACCATTTAAAATTAAACCATATTTGTGAGTTTATCATCTACAGGATGATGATGATGATGCAGAAATCTGCAGACAGTTCAGGGAAATAAATTAGTACAGCAGCCAGTTTTAGTTTCATAGTATAGAAATAACAATTGTGTGCATCTTACCCTACTACATAAATGTAAGGTGTCCCCCACCCAAGGGTGAGAACAAAGGTAAGAACAACAGTAACACTATTGAAACTTTACCAAATATTTTGGTAGTGATGGTTTTAGCTCATTTTGAACATAACTCAAAAATGCTATCAGTCTCTGGCTAGCAAACACAGCTTTGAACAGTTTTACCCACATAAAATCATAATATTTTTACTTTTAAAAAATTGCTCAATTGCAGAAAACAAGTGTTTCGCTACTGACAATTTTTAATATTATACACAGATTTTCAGAATTTGGGGCACATTTACTTCACAGCAGTGGGATCTAACTGCTCACTATGTGGCCATGAGGGCCAGGGATACAGTCTCACTTCCTGCTCTAAAATGCAGGGGTGTGGCAAAATCATGGGACATCATTACTTTGCTACTTAAATAGAGAGTTCAGTACTCTTTCCACCCCTACTGTTTCCATAAGTAATGAGCAAAGTACTCTTATAACAGTTTGAGAGTAACTACCACACAAAGAGAAATTCTACATATTCCTCTAAATTTGTGTACTTCTCTTGTTGAGATGTAAAATTCATTCAGAGTTGTTTGATGTGAAATGCTTCACTGAGAAACTTACAGATTTCTTTCCAGTGGTGGTGATTGGAATGAGGAGTCCTGATGTCAACAACATAAATATATCCATTTTATTTACTATCCAAAACCACCAGTGAAACTACACATGTCTTCTGAGTGTTTACATTTAATGCTGATAATGGTAAAATCTATTTTCTTTTCTAATGTCTTTAAGACTGGACATCTTATCTCAAAACTACTGTGAATCATTGTCCCAGACAACAAGCAGCATATTTTGCATATTTTGCATATGCTGCATACTTTAAGGCAGATTTTAGAGGCACTAAACTCTAGACTGGATCATTTCACAACCCTGTAAATTACTTTACATCTTAGACATTTAATTACACAGAAAATCTAACTATAAATATAATCTAACTATAACTATATACAAAGAGTCTCAGAAAAGTTTAGAATGCTTGCTAACTGATGGTTAACAGGCTAAAGATTCTCCCCACAAGGGGGTGCTATTAACACTCAAGTAGCTTTGTAGCTTTGTGTGCATCACTGAATTGGACGAAAAAACACATGAGCAGGATCTCAGTAAAGCATGTATATTTACAGTTAAAAATTATATGGATATGAAGGAAACGGCTGAAGATGCTAAAGATACTAAAGGTGAACAGCTTAGCAGATAACAGGATAACAGACTACTTCAGCACACTGCTTCATTAAACACACCTGGTTCAGCGATCAACTTATTAGCAAGGCCTTCGTGAACTGAATTCAGGGCATTAGAAGAGGGTAAACATCTACACAGCACTTTGACCCGGGTGATCCCCAGTTTGACAACCCTGATTTAAAGTCTTCTCAGTGCTGGTTAAACTGCTACACATGACACCTAGCTCTGGGTCTAATAATGCTAAGGCTATTTAAATGTCTGAATTTCTTCTTGCCCTGTGTAAACTAAGTTTAAGTTAAAGTCCCAGGGAACAAGGCAAAATATTAAAATATATTAAAATTCCATGGCCAATGAGCTGCTTGATTGACAGCTCTCTGTCCAACATGCCTAGCCTGCTCTTACACTCACATAATAATAATAATAATAATAATAACAATAATAATAATAATAATAATAATAATAATAATAATAAATTACATTCATATAGCACCTTTCACAAACCCCAAGGTCACTTCACATAGCATGGGCAGGACAAAAAAAAAACTGCAGAGGAGGAGCAAGAAAAAAGTGCATTAAACATAGACTAAACATAGAACTAAAATCATTATCAAACTTTTAAGCAATGCATGAAGGAAAAGGTGAACAGACATGCAGATGGATGAATGAACAAATGGGTGGATGAAGCAATGCCTGAGTGAAGGAATGGATGAAAGAACAGTATCTGTGTGAATAGCATATAAGTGACAAGCAGCTACAGACAGGTGGTCTAGCTTGCAAGGTTTTCGTTATGCTGGGTTAGCTTTAGCTCGCTAAGTTTCTCTGACTCTATTTTGTGTGGGTGAGGCAAGAGACATCAGCCTTATGATTGGTCAGGGGAATGCATACAGAATGTTACTCAAAATTAGGACCGCCTAGTTTACATAGAGAAGAGAGAAATATGGTAAAATATACACTATATTGCCAAAAGTATTCACTCGTCTGCCTTCACATGCATATGAACTTGAGTGACATCCCATTCTAAATCTAAAGGGTTTAATATGATGTCGGCCCACCCTTTGCAGCTGTAACAGCTTCAACTCTTTTGGGAAGGCTTTCCACAAGGTTTAGGAGTGTGTGTATGGGAATTTTTGACCATTGTTCCAGAAGCACATTTGTGAGCTCATATGTTGGACGAGAGGGCCTGGCTTGCAGTCTCTGCTCTAACTCATCCCAAAGGTGTTTTATTGGGTTGAGATCAGGACTCGGTGCAGTCAAGTTCTTCCACACCAAAGTCGCTCATCCATGTCTTTATGGACCTTGCTTTGTACACTGGTGTGCAGTCATGTTGGAACAGGAAGGGTCCATCCCCGAACTGCTCCCACAAATTTTGGGAGAGAAATTGTCCAAAATCTCTTGGTCTGCTGAAGCATTAAGAGTTCCTTTCACTGGAACTAAGGGGCTGAGCACAACTCATGAAAAACAACCCCACACCATAATCCCCCCTCCACCAAACTTTACACTTGGCACAATGCAAGGATCGGGGCCTTGTCGTGGGGCTTGTGTGGTCTAGGGATCTTCAGAGCTAAGTCGTTGGGAGCAATATGCTCCTGGTAGGGTCTCCCAGGGAGAACAGGTATGGAGTGAAGACCCAGACTAACGCGATCCAAACCACACCATGCACGACATACACAAAAAATCGTGTACCCTGCCTGGGAAAGGGTCCCCGGGACCTCCTCCTGGAGCCAGGCTTGGGGGTAGTGTTCCACGGCAAACACCTGGTGGCTGGGCATGTAACCTGGCCGGGCTCAGCCTGAAGAGGCAACGTGGGGAGGCCATGTGGGCACACCACCCGCAAGGTTCAGCATGGGGGAGCGGTGCAGTGCCATATTGGCAGTGGGAAATTGCAGGGAGGCCCTTGGTGGCCTAGGCCCCTGCGGCAGAAACTAGCTCTTGGTACATGGAATGTAACCTCACTGGGTGGGGAAGGAGCCAGAACTTGTGCATGAGGTTGAGAGGTACCAACTAGATATAGTTGGGCTCACCTCCACCCACAGTGTCGGCTCTGGAACCAAACTCCTGGATAGGGGTTGGTATCTCTCCTACTCAGGGGTTGCACAGGGTGAGAGGCACTGGGTGGATGTGGGGATACTCACGAGTCCCCTGGTAAACATGCATTTGGAGTTTGTCCCGGTGGACTAGAGGGTCGCCTCAATGCAAATTAAAATCGCAGTGAGGAAAACTTTGACTGTTGTGTGTGCTTATGCATCAAACAACAGATCAGAGTATTTGGCCTTCTTGGAGTGAATGGGCGGGGTTCTGGAAAGGATCCCGCATACAGTCTACATAGTTTTACTGGGAGACTTCAATGCTCACATGGGCAATGACTGGGAGACCTGGAGAGGCATGATTGGGAAGAACAGCCTGCCTGATCTAAACCCGAATGGTGAATTGTTATTGGACCTCTGTGCCAGGCATGGATTGTCCATAACGAACACCAAGTTCAAACACAAGGATGTTCATAAGTGTACATGGTACCAGAGCTCCTTGGGTCAAAGGTCAGTGATTGACTTTGTTGTCATTTCATCTGACTTGGGACCATATGTTCTAGACACTAGGGTGAAGAGAGGTGCTGAGCTGTCAACTGATCACCATCTGGTGGGTTGGATGAGATTCATCCAGAGATGCTTAAGGCTCTGGATATTGTGGGGCTGTCATGGCTAACACGCCTCTGCAATATTGCATGGACCTTGGGAACAGTACCCTTGGACTGGCAGACTGGTGTGGTGGTCCCTATTTTTAAAAAGGGGGACAGGAGGGTGTATGGCAACTATCCAGGTTTCACACTGCTCAGCCTCCCTGGGAAAGTCTATGCAAAGTTGCTGGAAAGGAGACTCCAACTGATAGTTGAACCTCAGATTGAGGAGGAACAATGCCAGCCATGGAACAATGGATCAGCTTTTCACCCTCTCACAGATTGTTGAGGGGGCATGGTAGTTTGCCAACCCAGTCTACATGTGTTTGTGGACTTGGAGAAGGCTTAAGACCGTGTTCCTCGAGATATCTTGTGGGAGGTCCTCTGGGATTATGGGGTGCTGGGGCTACTACTCCGGGCCATGGAGAGCTGTGTCCAGAGTGAGAGCTGTGACTCTTTCAGTGTTAGCGTTGGACTCCGCCAGGGTTGTGCCCTGTCTCCACTCCTGTTTGTGATATTCATGGATAGAGTGTCAGGAGGGCATTATGTGTGGAGGCCGGAGGGTGGCGTCTCTGCTATTTGCAGATGATGTTCTTTTGGCTGAATCATACAGATGTCTCCAGTGCTCGCTGGAGCGGTTTGCAGCTGAGTATCAGCTGGTATGCGGATCAGCACCTCCAAGTCTGAGACCATGGTCTTAGCTTGGAAAAGGATGGCATGCCCACTCCAGGTAAGGGGAAAGGACCTGATCCAGGTGGAGGAGTTTAAGTATCTTGGGGTCTTGTTCACAAGTGATGGGAAGAGGGATCATGAGATTGGCCACAGGCTGAGACAGGCGGCAGCAGTAATGCGGTCACTGTACTGGACTGTAGTGGTGAAGAGGGAGCTCAGCCAAAAGGCGAAGCTCTCTGTTTACTGGTCAATCTACATCCTGACCCTCACCTATGGTCATGAGCTGTGGGTAATGACCGAAAGAATGAGATTGTGAATACAAGCGGCGGAAATTAGCTTTCTTTGTCGGGTGGCAGGCTACATGCTATCTGGACTAGTGGTCAACGATGATGATGATGATGATAAGGGGCTGAGCCCAACTCCTGAAAAACAACCCCACACCATAATTCCCCCTCTTCCAAACTTTACACTTTGCACAATGCAGTCAAAGAAGTACCATACGCCTGGCAGTCACCAAACACAGACTCTTCCATTGGATTACCAGACGGAGAAGCATGATTCATCACTCCAGAGAACACGTCTCCACTACTCTCCAGTGATGGCACTTTACACCACTGCATTTCACACTTTGCATTGTGCATAGTGATGTAAGGCTTGGATGCAGATGCTCAGCCATGGAAACCCATTCCATGAAGCTCTCTGTGCATTGTTCTTGAGCTAATCTGAAGGCCACATGAAGTTTGGACATCTGTAATGATTGATTCTCCTCTACACCTCTGTGCCTCAGCATCTGCTGACCCCACTCTGTCATTTTACGTGGCCTACCTCTTTGTGGCTGAGTTGCTGTCATTCCCAATCACTTCCACTTTGTTATAATAGCACTGACAGTTGACTGTGGAATATTTAGTAGTGAGGAAATTTCAAGACTGGACTTGTTGCACACTGATCAACAAGATCACGGTGCCATGATGGAATTCGGTGAGCTCCTGAGAGCGACCCATTCTTTCATAAATGTTTAAGAAATCTGCATGCCTAGGACCTTGGTTTTATGCACCTGGGGTCATGGAAGTGATTGGAACACCTGAATTCAATTATTTGGATGGGTGAGTGTATATCTTTGGAAATATAATGTATCAGACATTTATTTATTAGGCTTTGGGAAGGTATTCCTAATTCACATTCTTTAATGTTTCAATAACTTTTTCTCCCAGTGTACTGACAGAGGTCTGTCTGCTGTGCCTTGTCTCCTCACCTCTCCTGACCTCAGGCCTCCTCTTGTTTTTTTTTTCTTTCTTCTTCTCTCCTGGAATAAATGGTGTTAATAAAGCCTACATAGCTACTGATTAGATCACATAGAGTATAGATTAGGATAAGTAATACAGACTATTCGTGTAATAACATTTCAGGAAGCCTATAAGCCAAGCATGATAGCTTAGCCTCATATTACCATCCAGAAATGCAAGAGCTGTCACTTTATTTGGCTTAGCAGTTGGCTTCTTCACCAAGGTGATCATCATCTTTCGTAAATTTTACAGCTGGGCCAGTGTGCTTGTGATGGATTATGAGGCTGTTTCACTGGATAACAAGAAAAATGACCACTTACACTCTTTCCGAAAATGGAAGTGTTCCCTTCTCATAAAGGATTTTGTTTGGCATGCATTGCCAATATGCCTGAAAGGTATGACAAAAAGAGACACCTTCAAAATGGTTCAGAATAGTTCTTCTAGGCTGGCATTACATGGCAAAATTTACATGCAACTAGTTGCATGTTGTGAGTCACCTGCAACATAATACCCATGCAACTTGACAGTTTCAGGTAGCAATTCAAAGTTGCATGCAGCACATTCATGTACTCCATTAGTTAAGCAAAATAGCAGCTCAAATTTTTGGATACACCATATACTTCTCACTGTATGCCATCCACAAGGTAAAGTTTATATATTTATAGGATTATCATCTTTGTATAATTTCTACTTTACAGTAGTGGTGATAGGAATTTATTTATTTTGTTTAATATTTATAGGAAAATATCCTATCTCAAAACTATTATAAAATAGATAAAGCAGAAATCAGGTGTAACACGAAGCGAGGAGGCAGACGCATGTGCGGAGGTAAGCGACTTTTATTAAGGGCAAATCTAGGGTCGTGGTCAAAATGGTCCAGGGTCAAGTAGTCAATACGGACAAACCAATACGGGGACAGATATAACATAAACCAGACTAAACACAGCAAACAGAGAATCAAACAAAACAGAGACCAAGACATCAAACAAAGACCAATACAAAGACCGGCGAACACAAGGGGCAAACACAGGGCTTAAATACACAGGGAAAATGAGTCAGGTGAAAACAATCAGGGCGGAGTTACAAAACCAAAACAAATGCACATGGACAAACCAAAACAAAAAGGCACATCGAGTGGGAGGAGCCAATCGTGACATCAGGCAACATATTCATAATTACTTCCTGTAATACCTTTGCTTGAGGTTGCTTTTAGAGCCATTAAATGCTTCAGATGTCCGGTTCCTATCACCACCACTGTGAACAATTATGATTTGGTCAGTATCTCTAGAATGGTGCATTTCACATTCAAGCACTCTGACTGACTATCCAGCTTAATGGTTTAATTATGGACATATTTGGAAAATTGGTGGATTCACATTGAATGTACATTATCTGTACATACTGTGTAAATGTATACATAATTACAAATGTATCTACATAATTACATATTAATAGCACAACACATATTCATAATCTCGGACATCTAAGGGTTAATCCAGCCAAAACTGTAAACTTCATCTGCAGTCTGCAAGCCCCCAGGCCCAGTCTGCCCTTGGCTCCAGTCAGTTGAACAGTAATCATTTACCAGCTAATGGGTATTGACCAAAAATGCTGTTACAAAGCCTTAACTCATTTCCAGACAGTTTTAGACTGTGGAACAGACAGTCCCCTCTTTGACTGTGAAAGCATTGCCCCTCCTTCCCCACAGCTCCTGCAGTAAGTGGCTCCAGTGTGCTGCTGTTTACTTCAGCTGCTTCTGTGGGGGTAAGGATAAAGGTGTATGTGGTGGTTTGAAGTTGTGCTTGCGCAGGGTTGAAAAAGCTCACACGGGGCGAGCTAGAGAGTGTGCTGCCGGTGTGTGAGTGAGCGTGCTTGATTCGCACTGACCCTCCAGTGCTTTGGAGAGATATCAGAAGCTCTACTGTGGGGCCGAATGCAAGGCCAACTCCCAAATCTGATGTGTGTAGCATTGTTCTGAAAGCGCTCAGAGGGCCTACATGGACGTCAACGGTGTGAGCCTGACAGAGAGAGATGAAGAGCAAGGCAGAGAAAGAGAAGGAGCCACAGAGAGAGAGGGAGAGAGAGTGGAGTGTAAGGCAAAGAATAAGCCAGTGGTGAAGTGAAAGTGAGGAGAAAAAGAGAGAGAGAGAGATGAATGGGGCAACCAAGGAGAATGAAACAGAAAGACAGAGGCAGAGAGAGACATGTGAAGAGTGAAGCAAAGAGACCGAGAGAGAGAGAGAGAGAGAGAGAGAGAGAGAGAGGTGTCAGAAAAAGGGAGGGCGAGCTGGAGTGTATCCAAGCACGCTGTCAGAGACTCCGGCGAAAACGAAACTTGTGGACAGGAGGTCGCCATGGCAACGGCAAGCCCAAAGGCTAGTTACCGAAACCCAGTTAATTATGAAGAGGCGGGCGATAGCTTTATCGCTCTCCTGTGGCACCCCCACCTTACCCTCCTCTTCCCCGGTCCATAGAGAGAACCAGGCGTGAACGGTGGCGAAAGGTAGAGGAGAAGAAAAGTATGTGGAGTGAAAAGGGGAGATAACGTAGAGTAGAGAGAGAGAGAGAGAGAGTGAGAGACAGAAGGCGGGCAAAAGTACAAATAATCTGATGGTCAAAGATGATGGAGCCAAGGTGGAGGGAGGAAGGAAGCATGCATGGAGGTGTGTGTTAATGTTTGTACCTCAGGCAGACGAATTCAATCTGACCTGCACTGTGGGCCAAATACACTTCATTACAACAACCTGCTAATGCTTTCACTCTGAATCAGGACCAGAAGAAAATATCATGTAAGTTTGTGTGGTTTATTCTTATTAATACCAGCAAATTTTCATATCTCCACAATGGTAACCTTAGTAATGGTAACCAGTGAGCACCTTTTTTTAAATTCAGTATCTTTTTTTGTTATGAGAATTTGTTTGTGGCCTAGAAGAAACATTGTGCGACAGTTAGTGCCTTGAGGCAACATTTTCCAAAATGACCCCTGCACACACTTTTTTTAGTGCCATTTTTAGGACTATTTTATGCAAGAAATGTAAATTGAATTATTTTAAATTGCTCTTATAATGCATGCAGTAGGAGGTTAGCAATACAAGCAATACAAGTTAATGTTTATTTAATATAAATTAACAAAGACGCCACGACCCAGTGACGCCAAGGACTACAGGCCAACGGCACTGATGTCCAATGTCATGAAGACCACGGAGAGGCTTGTCTCAGATCAGCTCCGACCCATAGTCTAGCCTTTTCTAGACCCCCTCCAGTTTGCCTATCAGCCCCGCCTGGGAGTTGAAGACGCCATCATCTACCTGCTCAACCGAGTATATGCTCACCTGGATAAGCCAGCCAGCACTGTGAGGATCATGTTTTTGGACTTCTCCAGTGCATTTAACCCCATCTGGCCTGCTCTTCTGGGTGATAAGCTCACAGTGATGCAAGTAGATGCCCCCCTCGTGTCCTGTATGTTGACTACCTGACTGGCAGACCACAGTATGTACACCTGCAGCACTGCATGTCGGACAGAGTGGTCAGCAACACTGGAGTTCCACAATGAACTGTCCTCTCTCCCTTCCTCTTCACCCTTTATTTTCTGAGGTGCCTGAGGTCCTTCAACATCTGCTGGACTATGCTTAGGGGATGTTGCATGCTGGGGAAGCAGGCTGAGGGTGGCGGACGCCAACAGACTGAACAAACTGATCTGCAAGGCCGGTGATGTTGTGGGTGTGGAGCTGGACTCGCTGACAGCAGTGTCGGAGAGGAGGACGCTGTCTAAGCTGCAGGCCATAATGAACATTAGATTCCACCCACTCTACGACATGGTGATGAGAGACAGGAGCTCATTCAGTGCAAGACTCATTCTACCAATTCTTACCATTCTAACCTGTGGCCATCAAACTCATCCCTCAGAGTGTGATTCACAAGTGTGGTTCATCTGTGCAAAACTCAATACCTAACAGTTCTGTTCATATGTGTAATAATAATAATTGTGTGCAATAACTGAGAGGTACAATAATTTTGAACTGCTTTATACTAGATGTTTAATATTTATTATCACAGTCACTGCCACTTTACTGCATTCATAAGAACTTAAATCTTGTGTACATATTACACATTTCTCTTTATCTTTGTTTTCAATCATTAAAGTGTTTACTCTTTTACATAAATGGTTGCAACTGTAACAACTGCAATTTCTCTCTGGGATCAATAAAGTATTGTGATTCTGATTCTGAAGATTTTGGACCATTTCTGTTGGTCCCTTTACAGTAAAATATCCACACAGTATAAATAACAGCTGCTGTGCTCTATTGATGGACAAAACTAAACATGTAAGGAATACATGGTTTTGTTATGACAGTGATGATTCATTCTGAATATTACTGTCCCATTTCTGTTCATAACAAAATATTCACGTGAAGTTAAGGACAGCTGGTGTTTTCAAATGGTCTAAAAAAATTAAAAACCGAAATACATGTGCTCAGAGTCTGTTGTTGAACATATGATGAATATTGCACGCTTGCAGAACGCAGCACATTCTGTACTGGTTAGAAAAACAAGTATTTGAATTTGTAGTTTCCTGTTTGCAAATGTTCCTATTAACATGTGTAGATTTAAAGGAGAAAACATTCTGGCTTTTTGTGTTTATGCCAGAAATATAGTCCCATTGAGTATTCCCACATCTTGAACGGCCCTCACTCTCACAGCACCGTCTGCCTCTCTCACTGTCTCTCTCTTCCCTCCAGAATACTCTCCCCTCTGAGACTCTCAGAAACATGTGATGTAATATTCGAAAATCCAGCTATTTATTGTTCCCTCTCTCTCTCCCTCTCTCTCTCTCTCTCTCTCTCTCTCTCTCTCTCTCTCTCTCTCTCTGAAACCCACATTCTCCTTCTCAGCCTTCTATCATTTGTGCACCTCTGTAATTTATGTAACTATAATTACTTCTGATTGCTTATTCCCCCTCTTAATTATTTTAGCACGGAGGAAATGTTTTTAAAGTGCTTGCCGCATTATCTGTCTTGTGTTAGAAACAAACAAAACTCTAGAGGTGTTTAAAGCAAAGGAAGAGATGGAAGCAGATGGACAGACCGATTGAGGGGAAGGATGTACAGATGAAAGCTATATAGATAGGTACGTGTTCTTCTCAATGGACATTTTGTTTGCGGTGAACGCATCAGTGTGATATATTAAGTACCTCTACTAAATCATTAATGTGCTTTGGGAGTAAAGCTAGTTTACATGCCCACTCACGCCCAGATGAGCTCTTAAGGAGGGATAATACTAAGTATGTCTCTCTTTAGGGAATAGAGCATGGCCTCCATCTGAAAAGCCAACAATTCATCATTGACAGCTACATGCTAAACGAGCGCAATAATAATGCAGTAGTAGTAAAACTGCAGCTCCATTGGTAAAACTGGACATATAAATCTAATTAGGTTGGCTTGCAGCATTTGCAAGGTGGTAGAGCCTGTACGGGAACACCGCGCTTTTGCTCTTGGGACTGGTTGCATGTACAGTTTTTGCACAGCTTTTGTGCAAATAGGATTTTTCCCCATAGGAACAGAATGGCAGAATCACACTCTCCCTTATAGATATTACATACAGACTCGCATATATATATATTAGCACATATATAAGTTCACTGAGCACTTTGTTAGGAATACTATATAAATATGGCGTAGGGCCTCCCTTTGCTTTCAAACAAGACACAATAACTTTGACAACGCTAATTGTAAGCTGTTAACACCATAATAGACAATGTACTACTATATAATATAGAATAGTATGAATATATCATCACAAAATATAAATCTTATATCTCTAAAATATGTCTCCAAATATAAATCTATCCATCCATCCATCCATCCATCCATCCATCCATCCATCCATCCATCCATCATCTTCCGCTTCTCCGGGGTTCGGGTCGCGGGGGCAGCATCCTAAGCAATGAGGCCCAGACCTCCCTTTCCCCAGCCACGTCCACTAGCTCCCTGGGGGGGGGGTTCCGAGGCGTTCCCAGGCCAGCTGGGCGATATAGTCACGCCAGCGTGTCCTGGGTCTTCCCCAGGGTCTCCTCCCAGGTGGACTCGCCTCCAGGAGGCATCCTAACCAGATGCCCGAACCACCTCAGCTGGCTCCTCTCGACGTGGGGAAGCAGCGGCTCTACTCCGGGTCCCTCCCAGATGACCGAACTTCTCACCCTATCTCTAAGGTCCAGACACCCTGCGGAGGAAACTCATTTCGGCCACTTGTATTCGCCCAAAGCTCATGACCATGGGTGAGGGTGGGAATGTAGATCGACCAGTAAATCGAGAGCCTTGCCTTATGGCTCAGCTCTGTCTTTACCACAACAGACCGGAAAAAGGCCCGCATCACTGCTGACCCAGCACCAATCCGCCTGTCAATCTCCCGCTCCCTTGTATCATCACTCATGAACAAGACCACGAGATACTTAAACTCCTCCACTTGAGGCAAGAGCTCATCCCCGACCCAGAGAGGGCTCTCCACCCTTTTCCGCCTGAGAACCATGGCCTCAGATTTGGAGGTACTGATCCTCATCCTAGCCGCTTCACACTCGGCTGCAAACCGATCCAGCGAAAGCTGAAGTTCACAGCCTGATGTCCCCAATAGGGCAACATCATCTGCAAACAGCAGCGATGTGACCTTGAGGTCACCAAACCAGACACCCTCCATCACCTGACTGCACCTAGAAATTCTATCCACAAAAATTCTGAATAGAATTGGTGACAAAGGGCAGCCCTGATGGAGTCCAACTCTCACTGGGAACAAGTCTGACTTACTGCCGGCCATGTGAACCAAACTCCTGCTTTGTTTGTACAGGTCCTGAATGGCTCGTAGCAAAGAGCCATGTACCCCATACTCCCGAAGCACCTCCCACAGAATACCCCGGGGAACACAGTCGAATGCCTTCTCCAAATCCACAAAGCACATGTGGACTGGTTTGGCAAACTCCCATGAACCCTCCAGAATCCTGGAGAGGGTAAAGAGTTGGTCCAGTGTTCCATGACCAGGGCGGAACCCGCACTGCTCCTCCTGAATCTGAGGTTCGACTATAAGACGGACTCTCTTCTCCAGTACCCCTGCATAGATCTTACCGGGAGGCTGACGAGTGTGATTCCCCTGTAGTTGGAACACACCATCCGGTACCCCTTTTTATAAAGAGGCACCACCACCCCAGTCTGGCAAGCCAGTGGCACCGCCCCCGATGTCCACGCAATGTTGAAAAGGCGTGTCAGCCAAGACAGCCCCACAACATCCAGAGCCTTGAACTCGGGACAGATCTCATCCCCCTGGAGCCCTGCCGCCAAGGAGCTTTATAACTACCTTAGCGCCTCAGTAATGGACAAACCTACTCCCGTGTCCCCAGACTCTGCCTCCTCACTCTTCTCGTTCTCCTCACGGAGAACGTGTCGGTGGGATTGAGAAGGTTCTCAAAGTATTCCTTCCACCGCCCAATGACGTCTTCAGTCGAAGTCAGCAGCCAGAATCTTTTCGGAGCCGACTTAAAGTCACTTTCCAAGGCCTCACCAAACTCTTCCCACACCCGGGTTTTTGCCTTGGCAACGACTGAAGCCGCAGATCACTTGGCCTGTCGATACCTGCCAGCTGCCTCTGGTGTCCTACAGGCCAACCATGCCCGGTAGGACTCCTTCTTCAGCTTGACGGCGTCTCTCACCTGGGGTGTCCACCATCAGGTTCGAGGATTACCGCCCCGACAGGCACCAACTACCTTGCAACCACAGCTACAGTCAGCCGCTTCAACAATGGAGGAGCGGAACATGGCCCATTCTGAGTCAATGTCCCTCACCTCCCCCAATATCTGGTCAAAGTTCTGACGGAGTTCTATAAATATAAATCTATTATCTCTTAAATATGTCTCCAAATATAAATCTATTATGTCCAAAATATGTCTCCAAATATAAATCTTATATCTCCAAAATATGTCTCCAAATATAAATCTATTATCTCCAAAATATGTCTCCAAATATAAATCTTTTATGTCCAAAATATGTCTCCAAATATAAATCTATTACGTACAAAATATGTCTCCAAATATAAATCTATTATCTCCAAAATATGTCTCCAAATATAAATCTATTATGTCCAAAATATGTCTCCAAATATAAATCTATTATCTCCAAAATATGTGTCCAAATATAATTCTATTATCTTCAAAATATGTCTCCAAATATGAATCTATTATCTCCAAATATATATATCTATTTTATCCAAAATATGTCTCCAAATATAAATCTTATATCTCCAAAATATGTCTTCAAATATGAATCTTATATCTCCAAAATATGTCTCCAAATATAAATCTATTATCTCCAAAATATGTCTCTAAATATAAATCTGTTATCTCCAAAATATGTCTCCAAATATAAATCTATTATCTCCAAAATATGTCTCCAAATATAAATCTATTATGTCCAAAATATGTCTCCAAATATAAATCTATTATCTCCAAAATATGTGTCCAAATATAATTCTATTATCTTCAAAATATGTCTCCAAATATGAATCTATTATCTCCAAATATATATATCTATTTTATCCAAAATATGTCTCCAAATATAAATCTTATATCTCCAAAATATGTCTTCAAATATGAATCTTATATCTCCAAAATATGTCTCCAAATATAAATCTATTATCTCCAAAATATGTCTCCAAATATAAATCTATTATCTCCAAAATATGTCTCTAAATATAAATCTGTTATCTCCAAAATATGTCTCCAAATATAAATCTTATATCTCTGAAATATGTCTCCAAATATAAATCTATTACATCCAAAATATGTCTCCAAATATAAATCTTATATCTCCAAAACATGTCTCCAAATATGAATCTTATATCTCCAAAATTTGTCTCCAAATATAGATCTTATATATCCAAAATATGTCTCCAAATATAAATCTTATATCTCCAAAATATATCTCCAAATATAAATCTTATATCTCCAAAATATGTCTCCAAATATAAATGTATTATGTCCAAAATATCTCTCCAAATATAAATCTTATATCTCCAAAATATGTCTCCAAATATAAATCTTATATCTCCAAAATATGTCTCCAAATATAAATGTATTATCTCCAAAATATGTCTCCAAATATATATTTTCTTCAAAATATGTCTCCAAATATAAATCTTATATCTCCAAAATATGTCTTCAAATATAAATCTTATATCTCCAAAATATGTCTCCAAATATAAATCTTATATCTCCAAAATATGTCTTTAAATATAAATCTTATATCGCCAAAATATGGCTCTAAATATAAATCTATTATCTCCAAAATATGTCTCCAAATATGAATCTTATATCTCCAAAATATGTCTCCAAATATAAATCTTATATCTCCAAAATATGTCTCTAAATATAAATCTTATATCGCCAAAATATGTCTCTAAATATAAATCTATTATCTCCAAAATATGTCTCCAAATATGAATCTTATATCTCCAAAATTTGTCTCCAAATATAAATCTATTATCTCCAAAATATGTCTCCAAATATAAATCTATTATCTCCAAAATATGTCTCCAAATATGAATCTTATATCTCCAAAATTTGTCTCCAAATATAAATCTATTATCTCCAAAATATGTCTCCAAATATAAATCTTATATCTGCAAAGTATGTCTCCAAATATAAATCTTATGTCTCCAAAAATGCAACTTTAGGAGCTTCACAGGAGGAAAAAAGCTGTCTTAACATGTAATGAAGGTGATGTAACAAGATTTGCTTCTAGTAATTTTAGACTATTTCTGTTGGTCTGGTCATTATGACATTATATAAATATACAGTTGTCATTTTGCAAAAGTAGTAAGAGGCTAGAAGTTGTGCTTTACAGTGAGTATTATTTACTATTTTTAATGCGGATTAACTCAATGTCTTCATGAAAACAGTGTGAAGGAACAGCTTCTTGTGGCTTAGTTTCCTGCTGATATGGGACTGGTTTATAATCTGAGCCTGTTGTGACAGCCCAACACTGAGTATTGGAAGCAAAACTGCAAAACCGATCTCAGATTAGTGTAAAGGGCAACTTCCACTAATATCCAATACAATGCAGCCTCTGCCTCAACATCCAGCCATACATCACTGACAGCCACACTAGCCTAGCGTAATGGAAATGCGCTAATGGTGAAAATGACAAGGCATTTATCATTCTCAAACGTGAATGCCATCACACACACATGCACGCACATACACCTTCACACATGCGAACACACACACACACACACACACACACACACACACACACACACACACACACACACACACACACACACACACACACACACCACTTACTTTCATAGCAGCAGAGATTCCCAAACATGTATTCCTTGCCTCCTTGAAAAGGTCACTGAATGTAAAAATATCTTATTATGTAAAGATATTAATGGAGAATGTACATAGAATGTAAAAGGGTAATGCTGCTTTGACTTCAGTTGACATCATTTGTTTATCCTGAATGCACTTATGCAGAATTAGAAGGAGAGGGGGAAACATGTCCTTCCTACTTATTCAAATTACTTGACATAATAAAAGAGACTGGCTGTTGGATATGCAAGGTGCAAGTTTTGTTTAAAAAACAGTGTGAATCAGTGAATTTGTTTACACTCACTCAGTAATCCGTCATAATCGGATTGCTGCGGTTATCTGATTATTCAAATGGACATAAACAGCATACTCTGATTTTGTAGATAGAAATCCAATGAAGAGAGCTGGATTTTAGCTCGGTAATCAGATCTCTCAGTGCATGTGAACTCTTATTCTGATTTCTTTCTGATTTCTTTGTCTGCACATGTGCAGAAACAGACCATGGTACCGGAATAAGCAAGGAGCGTTGCCGTGAGATGGCAGCAAAACACTTTTGGAGCGACACTACATGTTTGACAAAATGAAGAATTTGAATATTCTTCATCTTCTAGATGTTCATATTTTCGGGTGACGTGACATGATGTTTAAAAAAATGCTGCAGTATGAAGTTTGAGTTCTAATTTTCGTTTACGTCAAGACTTCTCTGAATTTATTGGCTGGTTGCAAAGCAGAAATTGAATTACTGCCTGACTTGGGTAAACCTGGAGTTTCCCCATTATTTGATTACTCAAGTGTATGTAAACATGTTGATCAGAGTACTGACAAAATCTGATTTTCTGCAGTTATTGGATTATTAAGTGCATGTACACACACTCAGTGTTAAGCAGCTATCCTAACAACTAGCTTTGATTTTATCAGCATTACCTTATTGTCTGTATATGATAAGAAATGTTAACAGTCAGAATGCTAGCTTCTCAGCAAAGATCTGCCATCTGAAGCAGAATCTTTAGTTACCTCAAGAGCACATATTTGTTGCTTATTACTTATGTCTTGTTTATAAACAGATCATATCATTCAGAATGGCTGAGTTGTGAACGAGCTATCAAGCATTTTCAATTATTCCCATACACTTTCAACTTAATAAAATGTAGTTTTGTGGGTGCCTTAAAATTTTGAGTTTAGTGAACTTATATGGTAATTAAACAGAACTTAAGACACAAAGACCAAATTTATAAAACTCAACTAACATTGTTATACTACGAAAAATGTGAGGCATAGTAAATAAGTATCTTTCATAATGTCACTGTGGCAGTGATTAGCACATGCTTATCTTCTTAATGCTGCTGTATTTTCTCTTGTGTCCTTGGCAAGAGCCAAACAAATTTGTCATGTAAATGAGGTCTTACAAATTTAAGACCTACTCCAAGTCAGGCTCATTTTGGCTGCCAGAATGGATACAATGAAAGAAACAATAACAAAGAAATAAAGAAAATAAAATTCTCAGAAATACAGTTACAGGGACAAACTGTTGGGAAATAACAGTAAATTGTTTGGTGATGATGCATTTGACTTTTAATCAATAAACAATGTTTCTTTATCAGGAAATACTGTTAATACTGCAGCAACTTAAAATTTAGTTTTGATTGTAGGATTTAGGATTAAATAGCATGTAATATTTCATTTCTCAGAGGTAAAAAAACCAAGCCTTTTCCTATTCATAATGCATAATTCATTCAACAATTGTTATAAACATAAATTGAAGTGTAATATATGGTAATCTTTTCCACATAATTAAAATCATTCCAAAATTTTATGGTATGCCAGCCATTTTAGCTTTGTGTTGTTTTTCTTGATCTCAGAAATTAATTTTAAAATTCCACATTTCTAAAAACTAGTAAGTATCATGTTTTAACATTTCAGGTTTTTTTTACTAGTAAAAATGCAATTTTTACATGTGTAAATAAAAAATGTACACACTGGTAATCCTTTATTTATGAATGAGTGCCATAAGTGCCATAAGATTTTTGAGTGAAACAGTTTGTATGAGAATGAGTAAAGAGGAAAAAAACATGAAAAAATATGATGTGCATGCAAGGAGGGCCTGGGTTCAAGTCCCCGACTGGGTGACCACGGTCCTCTCTGTGTGGAGTTTGGATGTTCTCCCCGTGTCTATGTGGGTTTCCTCCGGGTTCTTTGGTTACCTCTCACAGTCCAAAGACATGCAGTCAGGCTATTTGGACATGCTAAAATTGCCCCTAGGTGTGAGTGTGTGAGGTGTGAGTCTGTCTGCCCTGCGATGGACTGGCGACCTGTCCAGAGTGTATCCGGCCTTCCGTCCGATGACAGCTGGGATAGGCTCCAGCCCCCGCCAAACATCCCACCACCTTGACCCAGAAGGAGAAGTGGCTTAGAAGAGTGAATGTGTGTGTGTGTGTGCACTGCTGCAAGTCACCCTGAAAGCCTGAAATCATACTTCAAAAGGCAGAAGCATCCAGTTCTATTTCACAGGAGTTTTTTGGACCATGTCACATTCACAGTCTCAAAAAGACATGTGTGGGTCTTAAATGCATATCAACATTATACTGAGGAAGATATGATGACAGTAGAACAGAAAACACTTACATCCTGGAAGACATGTCCTTCACTTGAACACTCCTTCAACATGCTTGCAATCCTCAGATTCTTCTTGTTGGGGAAGGGGTTACAAAATGGCCTACTGTATTGTTGGCTGTTGCCTCTCAACATTGGTCCCTCCCACTTGTCAGGCCAAATTCACACCCTTACCTACATGGATGCCTCGCACATATTACAGCAGCAGGAATTTCTACATGTAATCAGTTTATAGAAGCTCAAAGCTACATCTCTACATTCAATATTAGTTCTACTCTTTTAGAGGCACTCATACTAATACAGTGAAGCATATAGGAGCACTCTTATCAGTGTTTTGGCAATGATTTAGTACTAGCTTTCAGCTCCACTACCCATCACGCCAGTGGCAAATGAGTAAGAGGCTGCTGCATAGCTCATTCCATGAACAGACAGACCATGCCCTTTGGTCAATATATACCTCCTACTGTCAATAATACTGTAATTAGAAAGTCACATTGAGCTTTGAGTGCAGTTATCGCAAACATGGTCGTAAAAGCTAAATAAATCAAATTATATTTATCATCAGAATGCAAACCACGTATATATGCTTGCAGTCGTTTCAAGTAAGTCGTAAGAGTGCTGACCTTGGGTCAGTTTTTTTGCCCTATGACTACAGCTTCATGGTCAATGGCACCTGGTTCTAGTTCATGCTTGAGACCATATGTGACCAGCCAGTCAATGATAATATTGTCGCGTTTTTATGGTCTCTATGTTTATGGAGTTTACTTGCGTGGGTGTAGAAGCAAGCCGCGACAAAGACACTTGAAGGTAGTTAGCCGTAGTTAGCCGAGTTGTTTACTGAGAATCTTCGGCAGTACAGGGCAATGAAATAACCAACACTCACCACAGTCTCAAAATCAATGGGATGCTGTTACAGTCTCTGTGTGGTTACGGTCTGGCTACAGGTGTTGAGGCACTCTTGCTCGGGCACAGAACGCTATTATTTTCGTCCATGCGGTGAGCTACGAGCTGCCTTCATCATAAACCAAACTTAGACTACTGTTCTCCTACTGCGGCTGCGCATGACTTGCAAAACAATATTAAACACAATTTAAAGTAAGCTAAATGATTTTAATCCATCTACACTACAATATGGTCTGAAGATATCTTTCAGCAGCTGGCTAATGGCACCCATCTGATCCTTTCCATGTGTACGTTTATATATAATGTTAAGGTTAAATACCACCTGTGAATATTTTTGGAAGGACACTGGTGGAAACTATAAGAGGCAAACCCACTTTGAACTGCACTATTTGTTCAGTAGGTTTGTAGGCACCTGCTTTATTCTACAATTATGCATATTAATAGAGAGTTTGTCCCCTTTTGCTGCAGTAATGCCCCCTGCTCTTCTAAAAATGCTCTACATTAGATGTTGGAACATTGCTATGAAGATTTGATTGCATTCAGCCAAAAGTGTGCATTGGTGAGATCAGCTGCTGATGTTGAATGATTCTGGATCACAAACGTCACTCCACCTCATCCCAAAGGTATTGGATGGCGCTCCATCACTAATGCAGACCTGTTGCTCCACAGCCCAATCCTAGGGGGCTTTGTACCCCTTTAGCCATCCTGACCTGACCTTAGCCTCATGTGTGACTGCACTAGAGAGTCACATTCTGCCCTAATGCTTTTTTATAGAGATTTTACAAGCTGTATGTGCAACTAAACTGAAAAGGATAGATCACTGAACTATCATTGTTTTTTTTAGTTTTAAATAAAAGAATTAGATGTAGTATGAAGATATTGTTAAAGTGTCAAAACATCCCATTTGCAAAAACAACTCATTTTTGTCTTGGAAAACCAACACATTTACATATATCCATCTATTCAGTAGTTTAGCCCCATCCATTCAAGTTGAAGTTAAAATATTGTTTCAGCCTAGAGTGCTTTTTGAATGAGGCACAATACAGAGCTGCCAATCATAACAGAATTCATTTACATGCATCAGTCTTTTTCCTTGACTCAATACACCTGATCCAGCTCATTAACTGATAGAGCCCTTTTGTGGGTCATCAGGAGCAGGCTAATGAAATGTTACTGTAAGTGGCAAAGTGAGTCATTTAAAATGAATTATGACCTTTGTTGGTACATAAAACTACACGGATGTTGTAATTCAACATAAAAAAGAGACATATGTAGGATATGGGCAGTTTAAAGGGGAATTCCACAGTATTTTTAAAATGTCTGAGATGAAAACAGTCAGTCAAAGTGATTTGACATGAAAGTCAGAATTGTTCACAGCAGTGGTGATAGGAACCAGATGTCCAACGCACTAAGTGCCTTTAAAAGCTACCTGACAGAAAAATATTACAAGTTGGTGCAAATGTGGCACAAATATCTCTTTTGAGATAATGCCCTAAATGGTATTTTAAAAAATGTAAACTCGTGGTAACTACATGCAGGGTGTTCTGTGGCAAACTGCCTGAAGAAAGCATATTTCTCTTTGATTTACCATTATTTTACTGTTATCAGCATTACATATAAAAATAAATTGCTATATTTACAACATTGAGACACCTGGCTCCTATCACCACCACGGTGAAGAAATCTGAGCTGGTAAGTCTACAGTTAACTATTTAGCATTAAACCACTCTAAATGAGTTTATTCATGTCAGTGATTGAATTATGCAGTTTTTAAAAAATAGGTGGAATTCCTGTAAAAATAACTGAAATTAATTTGAAGAGGTGTCCAGATACTTTTGGACATACAATGTTTAGATAAGACCATTCTCTCATTGTAGTCTTGCTGAAAGACTCCACTAACTCTAGTTCACCTAAATGCCTTTGTGAGGACATTTATGTGGACGAACTTCAAGTAGATTGGCTATATAATTTTTACATTAACAGAATTAATGAGGTGGCTGTTAGATGTAATGATTGCAGATGAGTTTATGGGCTGTGGTGTTCATTTGTCTGTGGCTAGAGTAATTGCTAGCAGGCCTGATGGTTGGCATCAAGATGGCTGGAGTACACACTCTGTTTACAGCCATAAGTTGTATATAGAACAATTTCATGCTTACAGGCTTCTTTGCATGATGAAATGGTTTTTCAGGTTGATGGAGAATGTGTTGTAGACTATATTGCCAAATGTATTCAGTCACCCATTCAAATAATTGAATTCAGGTGTTCCAATCACTTCCATGGCCACAGGTGTATAAAACCAAGCACCTAGGCCTGCAGAGTGCTTTTATAAACATTAGTGAAAGAATGGATCACTCTCAGGAGCTCACTGAATTCCAGCATGGTAGCCATGATAGGATACCACATTTGCAATAAGTCCAGTCATGAAATTTCTTCACTACCAAATATAAGTGGAAGTGATTGGGAATGACAGCAACTCAGCCACAAAGAGGTAGGCCACGTAAAAAGACAGAGTAGGCTCAGCAGGTGCTGAGGTGCATAGTGCGCAGAGGTCGGCAACTTTCTGCAGAATCAATTGCTACAGACCTTAAAACTTCATGTGGCCTTCAGATTAGCTCAAGAACAATGTGCCGAAAGCTTTGTGGAATTGTTTCCATGGCTGAGCAGCTGCATCCAAGCCTTACATCACCACGTGCAAGGCAAAGCGTCGAATGCAGTGGTGTAAAGTGCCGCCACTGGACTCTAGAGCAGTGGAGACGTGTTCTCTGGAGTGATGAATCACGCTTCTCCGTCTGGCAATCTGATAAACGAGTCTGGGTTTGGCAGTTGCCAGGAGAACAGTATTTGTCTGACTGCACTGTGTCAAGTGTAAAGTTTGGTGGAGGGGGGATTATGGTGTGGGGTTGTTTTTCAGGAGTTGGGCTCAGCCCCTTAGTTCCAGTGAAAGGAACTCTTAATGCTTCAGCAGACCAAGAGATTTTGGACAATTTCACACTCCCAACTTTGTGGGAGCAGTTCGGGGATGGCCCCTTCCTGTTCCAACATGACTGCACACCAGTGCACAAAGCAAGGTCCATAAAGACATGGAAGAACTTGACTGCACTGAGTCCTGATCTCAACCCGATAAAACACCTTTGGGATGAGTTAGAGCAGAGACTGCAAGCCAGGCCTTCTCGTCCAACATCAGTGTCTGACCTCACAAATGCGCTTCTGGAAGAATGGTCCTAAACCTTGTGGAAATGAGGAAAAAAAATGCACAAATCGCCTTAACCTTGTGGAAAGCCTTCCCAGAAGAGTTGAAGCTGTTATAGCTGCAAAGAGTGGGCTGACATCATATTAAACCCTATGGATCAAGAATGGGATCTCACACAAGTTCATTTGAGCGAATACTTTTATATATTTTATAGAAATATAGTGTATATGGTTCCATATATCAAATAAAATCAAATCAAATTGATTTGTATAGCGCTTTTTACAACTGATGTCACAAAGCAGCTTCACAGAATTCCAGAAAAGTCAAGGTTTTAACATGAATGTAAAAACCCCCAGGTGAGCAAGCCAGGGGCAACAGTGGCAAGGAGAACCTCCCTCAGAGCTGAGGAAGAAACCTTGGGAGAAACTAAAGCTCACAAGGGGGGACCCATCCCTCTCTGGTCAAACTACCTAGAAATGATTATACTACTAATATTAATAGCAGTAGTACTAGTAGTAGTAATAGCGAGGAGTCTGTGAACACTTCATTGTAGGGTGGGCAGCTAGTAAAAGGCTGATGGCAGTAGCTGGGGTGTGGGCAGCTGGTCTGAAGTGGGTAGCAGGAGAGTTCAACACTCAGTCATCCTTCAGTGTCCAGCCGGACAGGTGGGTGGTCGTATACTTGGAAAAGGGCAGGGAGATGGAATTAGTTTTATTCAGTTTTTTTGTACATAAAACAGGGAATGTGAACATTTCCATAGTGTGGCTAATGACTCCGGCAGATCTGACTATAACAGCTTAACTAAAAGAAGAACCAGAAGGACACAGAGACACGAGAGCACTCTGAAACAGTTTGCCATCCCTCCGCTCCACCATCCACAAACCTGAGTGACCGCGTGCAAGCAGCAGGACGACAGCACCAGCATCTCAGTTTATTATAATTCCCTGTGTCCATGGACCCCTGGATCTGCTACCTTTATCTAAGGGGGAACATTACCTACCAAAAACGAAATTGAACAAGTAAGTTTTCAGCCTAGTTTTAAAGAATTGAGACTGTGTCTGAGTTCCAAACATTTTCTGGAAGATCATTCCAGAGTTTGGGGGTTTTATAAGAAAAGGCTCTTCCCCCAGCTGAAACCTTCTGAATTCTAGGAACTATTAATAAGCCAGCACTTTGGGATCTGAGTAGTTGTGATGGCTGTTAATAGGAAATAAGGTCTTGCAGGTACTCAGAAGTGAGCCCAAGTAGGACTTTATATGTCAATAAAAGAATTTTATAATTAATACAGAATTTAACAGGCAGCCAATGAAGTGATGATAGCACTGGACTGATATGATCAAATTTTCTAGATTTAGTGAAGACCCTGGCTGCAGCATTTTGGACTAGTTGAAGTTTGCTTAGATTCCTGCTCGTACATCCTGACAGTAATGCATTACAGTAGTCTAGCCTAGAAGTAATAAAGGCATGTACTAGTGTTTCTGCATCACACAGGGATAAGGTATTTCTTATCTTGGCAATGTTGCAAAGATGTAAAAAAGCTGTCCTAGTGATGCTGTCTATGTGTTGATTGAATGATAAATCTGAACCAATTATGACACCAAGATTTTTTGCTGCTGAGCCAGGTGTAACTGGAAAGTCAACGAGGTTTAAATGAAATCTGATCATTTATTTCTTGCCAATTTTGGACCCAGAAGGAGAACTTCTGTTTTATTACTGTTTAGTAGGAAGAAGTTACGTAACAAGCCTGTATTTGTCATCAGGCTTGGCTGATATGTACAATTGCCTATCGCCTGCATGACAATGAAAGTTGATACCATTTACTTGTACTTATAACTGTGCCTAACTGTAACATGTATAGTGTAAATAATAATGATCCTAAAATAGAGCCTTGCGGAATTCCAAATCTTACTTTTGAATAATTGGAAGATAAATTGTTTACACTGATGAACTGATAACTAGAGCTGTCTCAGGGCTGTGATGTGGCCTGAATCCAGATTGGAATTTTTCATATATATGGTTCTTATGTAGATATGAACTAAGTTGTTGGGCCATGGCTTTTTCTAAGATCTTAGATATAAATGGTAAGTTAGAAATTAGTACAAAATAATTAGACAATACGCTAAAATCAAGATTTGGTTCCTTGATCAAAAGTTTGATAACTGCTAGTTTAAAAGCTTTGGGTAGATGGTCCAGGCTAAGGGACAAGTTCACTATAGTTAAAAGAGGGTTTATAATAACTGCCAGTACTTCTTTGAGTCATTTTGAGGGAATTGCATTGAGTGTGCATATTGTGCAATTTGCAGAGGAGATAATCTTCTCTAGTTCTAGCTGTGGGAGTGGGTGAAAGTTTCCAACCTTTCTTCTACAACTATGTTTTGTTTTATAACAGCCATGTCAGATGACAGTCAAGTTGGATTTAATACTGTGGGTTGAATTTGTTGTCTTATATTTAAAATTTTATTATTAAAGAAGTCCATAAAACCATGAGAGTTGCTGGAATTTGTGGTTCAGTACCTGCCTGATTTTTTGTGATTCTGGAAATCACACTAAACAGAACTCTAGGATTATATTTATTATTCTCGATCAGCGAGGCCACATATGCTGATCGAGCTTTAGTGAGAGCATTTCTATACTCTATAAGGCTGTCCTTCCAGGTAGAGTGGAACACCTCAGCTTGCTTTGTTGCCATTTCCGCTCTAGTTTCCGAACTGTTTGTTTTAAGGCATGGGTTTTATCGTTGTACCACGGGGTGAGCTTTTTCTGCCTTATCCTTTTTATTTTAAGTGGCGCCACATTTTCTGAAGTGGATCGGAAGGTATTTTCTAAATAATCCGTTAGTAAATCTAACTCCATTTGGTCTGATGGAGTGGAGACTGGGGTTGATAGTTCTGGATGGTTTTCTATGAATTGTAGAGCGGTAAAAGGTTTTATTGAGTGCTTTGTAGAATAGCGAGGGGACGTACATATATTATGGCTAAGACGTAGCTCATAGGAAATTAGGTAGTGGTCGGAGATTGCTGAGGTTTGCGGTAGGATATTAAGCCTGTCTATGTTAAGACCTAGTGTCAAAACTAAATCTAACGTGTGACTACAGTAGTGTGTAGGCCCTGTTACATTTTGGGTAATACCAACAGAGTCTAGATTTGAGGTAAATGCCTTTTTTAGTGGGTCATCTACCTTCTCAAAGTGGATATTAAAATCTCCTACAATTATTACTTTATCATTGCACACAGCTAGGTTTGCAGCGAAATCACTAAATTCTTTTAAAAATTCAGTGTAGGGCCCTGGTGGTCTGTAAATATTAAATAATGAAAATGCGTTCTTTTTTGTGAACGGATTTGTAATCTGAATGGAACGGACTTCAAAAGGAGTGAAGGTGTTACATTGTTTCTGACTAATATCTATGGTATTTTGGTACATTACACATACTCCTCCTCCCTTGCCTGATAATCTTGGCCCATGTACAGAATTATAGCCTACAGGGGTGGCTTCATTTAGTGCTGAATATTCATCTGGTCTAACCCATGTTACAGTGAGACAGAAAACGTCAAATTTATGATCACTTATAATTTCACTTATGATGACTGCTGTTGAGTTTAGTGATCTTATATTGAGTAGTCCAAACTTTAGATCTAAGGTGCTATCATCTGAATATGGATATATGTTGATTAGATTGTTGAAACGGGCTGATGGAGTTTGTCTACAATTAAATTTGGTTTTAATTCGGGGCAAAGACACATTCTCAATAAAGTTGAACCTGGGTGACACCTCAAGGCAGTTCGCAGACAGTCGGTTTAGCCTGTCTGTCTGCAGCCTGGTCCTGGCTCTGGATTGTTAAAAAGAACATTAAAAATGTTCTATATAGCACCAAAAACGGTTCTTGTGTTGTGTCAAAAAACATTTCACCATGCAAAGAATCATTTAAGCATGCAGACGTTTCTATATACATCTCATGGTTTTAAATAGAACCACTGCTTTTATTAATGGGGTAAAATCAACTGGTGATCAACTGACTACCAAGGTTTGTCTCCCTCTTCTGCCACTGTTTCCCCATTTGTAGGGGTAATAGATAGTTTTGGGGTGTGTGTCTGTGTGTGTGTGTTTGTGTGTGTGTGTGTGTGTGAGAGAGAGAGAGAGAGAGAGAGAGAGAGAGAGAGAGAGAGAGTGTACAATGGAGGTGAGGGTGTGTCGGAGTTACACGCGTAACATCTTTATCTTGGTTAAAGCTGTGACATACAGGCTAACTGGCTAACAAAGGCATCCTCTCTGGGAGCCTCTAACCAACCCCCCCCCCCCCCCCCAAATCCCCTCAACACACACACACACACACACACACACACACACACATATATATATATATATATATATATATATATATATATATATATATATATATATATATATATACAGACACACATACACACACAATAATTTACCACTCCCGTGATTAAATTCAAACACTTGTGAGAGAGAGAGAGAGAGAGAGAGAGAGAGAGAGAGAGAGATTGGCGTAGAATGAGGAGAGAGATAAAGGGAGAGAGATGGAGAATGAGAACAGGAACAAAAGGGGAAAATAAGAGGGAGAAAGTGAGTGAGAGAGGGACAGAGAGATAGAGAGAGAGAGAGAGAGAGAGAGAGATAGAGAGAGAGAGATGGGAGAGATGAGTACGTAAGAGAACGAAGGAGATAGAGAGAGAATGGCAGAGAATGAGGGAGAGACCTATAGAGAGAAATAGAGGCAACAGAGGAAAAAGAGAACACAGGACTCGATAAAACAGCAACGAACGACGAAGCGGCGAAGTTATGCGAGCCACATTCTAATCACAGTTTAACCGCCACGCGTCCATTATTAATTTAGTGCAGTGTTATAGTGCTACGCAGCAGTGGGTGGCTTTCCTCTTTCACACAGACAGTCTATCGGAAAGCAGGACGAGAGAGAGAGAGAGAGAGAGAGAAAGAGAGGCTGGCACATGATTGTAATGATGATGACTGAGGCTGACTGACGGGGCTGCGCTGGACGGGCGACTTAATTTGGGACTACAATCCAGTTAAGACTGCCGTCTCTTTTATCCGCCAAACTGACAAAATCGAGCGGTGGAACTTACTGCCGGCGCGGAGAACCAGCGAAGGAAAGGACAGCACAGGCTCGGCTCGGAGAGATGAGAGACGGGCGAGAGAGAGACAGAGAGAGCGCCCAATGCTGAGAAGGTAAGGCAGCGCAAACACGCCTGTCCCCGCGATGCTGAACTTGAGCCTCTGTTCCGAAATTTCCGTTCCACCTTAAAATGGCTTTTGTGCAAGCGCCGAAATGCAACTGCGGCAACATTTAAGGTGGAACGGATAATTCGAGTGAGACGCTGGCGAGCACGAAGCTAACTTCAGCCCCGTTTATCCGTCGAATTAACGTGTGTGCTTCTGATTCATGTGTCTTTTGGTCGCTGTGCTGCCGTTATGTGAACATGTCGGGGCTTCTGAATGAGTGAAAGGAGCTGATATAACAGCCAGTGTCCAGCCCACCCCCAATTTAATGATAAGGAAACAAGCACGGAATATAAAGCACCTGCCACCGTTCCCCCTCTTCTCCTTTTATCTCTGTTTTTTGCTGATGCCGTGCGATTTAAAACATTCAGCCCAGCCCATAATGCAGTGAAGGGACATTCAACATATGCACATAAGTTATGGACGTGGCAAAAAGCTGAGCATGAGTCACACTTTTCCCTTTTATGTGAAGTATGTGTGATATTGAGTATTTATTTTGTTTTACTGAGAATGGCTAAATGAAGAGCTGAAGTGTGGTCGTTGTACTGTTGCTTTCGCCTGTGGAGAAATCGCAGCCTAAAGCTAAGCGCTCTTCTATAAGTAATGAAGGCGAATAGCTTTCACGGCTACATTGTGAACAGGTTTGGAGGGGACAGCACTTCTGACTTAAAGACTAAATCCAACGATTTCAAAACACCTTCATAATTAAGTGGTTAAAATGCACACAGAGTCATTCAGAGTGGTTTGACGCAAAATGTGCCTTTTTGGAGAAATGTACAGACTCAGAATTCTTCACAGTGGTGGTGATGGGAACCAGACGTCCGAATGCCTTTAAAAGCTACCTCACAGAAAGTTGTTCCATGAAATGCTTATGAATATTGCTGCCTGTTGCTTTTGACATTGTTTTATTACAGTTTTGAGATAAAGTTTTGGTCTAAAATAAATGAGTATCCCAAAATATCCTTTTTTCACATTTACCACTATTTTAGCATTATATTGTTATTAAAAACTTTGGCATGTGTATGTTCACTCTTGTACACATCACAATCCCTATCACCACCACTGTAAAGAAATCCAAGTCAAGTTTCTCTGCAGTGCTTCATTTCACATCAGACTCTGAATAACTTTGTTTACATCTCAACTCCTGGCTTATACAGGCATGCTGAAATATCTGTGTAATTCCCTTTTAACCTCCACTGCCTTTATCCTCTTATCTGAGCTTTCCAGAGGCAGTGTGCGACAAGGTATAGTCGATAGGGGAAGCTGTGGTCGATTTTAGCTCGACAAGGAGTTGAGGGCTGAGCTTCAGTGTAACGGCTACGTAAAACATCACCTGAGGGCTACACAGAAGAAGTTAGCTAACTGTTAGCTGCTGGGAGTTAAACCTAGAGGGGTGACAAGGCACTTTGTTTTCCACTGACTAATGCCTGCCTTAGCCTTGAGCTTTCAGGATGCTGAGGATGGTAATTGCGCATGAGTGTGCAGTTCTGGGCCCACATTAGTGTGTAGGAACTATCTTGTTAGCTAACAAATGACTAGCTTACATTGTGGCCTAGCTTCTGAGCCATTTTTACTCAAATATGTGTCGATGAAAACAGAGCTGTGACACATAGTTTAGGTTCTTCCAGTGTTGCTGCCTCCATTTTTCTCAGCAAGTTGCCAGAACGTAGGTGTCCATGCAGATGTCTACTAAGGACTGGCTACACTAACAAAACCATCCTTTCCTCATAGGGAGAGATGCACCTATATGGGAACTGTGGGCCAACACTGACACCAAACATGATTTGTGCGTGATTTAGCTGATATTGATGCATAAACATTCATAAGATGTGGAAAATGGGGTCTGGATTAGCATTACAGAGGAATAGGCTAAAAACATTTATACTCATATATGGTTACAAATGAGTAAAATGTAGACAGTGGAGCTCATTGGCCCTGCATTGCCTATGTAGCTCCAATAAACTGTAAAAGTGAGATAAGGGCAATTTTAAAAATCTAAACTTAGTCCGTATATCTTAATATTTTCTTTTATTAGATTTGTGTAAGTGTTATGTGATTATTCAGCTTATTTCTAGATGTTTTTTGTTTGTTTTAAGCAGTTTTATGCAGATAAACTGTCATTCTATGGCAGATATTTTTGCTTTGATACAGGTAGTTTAGGTTATTTTAAAAATGAATGCCTGTAGACGTGTGCTGCATACAACAAAAATGATCACTGGGTCCATAGCATGTATCTGGGCTCTGTTGTGACCACTGTTTTGACACACCCTCATAAATAAACAATAGACAGCAGGAAATTTCTGCCATTCTCTCTCACAGGCTCAACAGAAGCGGATAGGCTTGTTCTGTCATATTTTCATTATGAATATTTATAGAAATGGAAAGACTGAATCATTTTTGTCACTAATTGAATGGCACATTTATATCAAAATGTGGAAAAGACACCTGCTCCTACCCCAGTGCTGGATATGAGCTTTTCATGTCGATAGTTAAGGATGGGTTTGTTTTTTCATTAAGTAGTGTCTCTCTTTCCTTCTTTTCTCTCTCTCTCTCTTTGCATCTATCTTTCCTTCTGTCCCTCCTTTTTTCCCTCAGCAGTGAGTGTGTTAGTGGCTTTTTCTCCTGATGGAATAGTCTCTCTGTTCCAGCTTGTTGTTCTTCACCTGTGTATGTCCTTTCTCTGCACATCTCACTTCAGTTCTCCTCCCAGAAGACTGCATCATGTTTTCAGCTCCTCCAACATCGAGGGACTCTCTCTTAGCTGTAAACATGCAACACAACTGCACGTGACCAGTTCCTCACTCTCTTCTCTCTCTCTCTCTCTCTCTCCTTCTCTCTCCTAACACAGAATCTTTTTCCTATACAACCCATATATATATATATAAACTCTGTCTCTCTTCCACCTCTCTCTTCCACCCTCTCTGTCCCTCTCCCCCTCCCTCTCTCTCCATCTCTTTCTGTCTTCAGTTCTTTCCCTCTCTCTATCTCTGTCCTTTTCCATCCTCATCTTTCTTTTCTGATTTCTCATTCTTTCCCTCTCGCTCTTGTTTCCCTCTCTTTTGCTCTTACTCTTTCTTTCCCTCTTTTCTCCCTCTCTCTTTTCTCCCTGTTTCTCTGTGACTCTTTACTATATTTTTTAGCAGCATCTGTCTTTTGCTTTCTGCTATACATCCCATTTATTCTCTCTTTGGCTTTCTTTGTTGTCTCATAGTGAATCCTTAGTAGATTTTCTCTCTCTCTCCTTCTCTCTCTCTTTCTCTCTCTGATGTGTCACCATCTCTCTCTCAGCCCAGGCCGCATCTATGTCTCTGCCTCTTGCTTTCTCCTTTACACCCCACATCTCTCTCTCTCTCTCTCTCTCTCTCTCTCTCTCTCTCTCTTACATTATTGTGATGCATCCATCATTTATATCCACTTGGTACAACAGTCAGTGTTTTCATATTTTCCTGCATTGTGTCTGTCTTCTAAATGAGGGACTGTGAATGTGGCCTCTGAATGAGATCTACTTTAAATGGACCATCGTAACATAAAATATTTACTGTCGTATTGACATCATATAGAGCTGCATATATATCTGGTACCCTTTGAGTTGTACTGTATAGCTGTTCATTTGCATCCCCACCCCCTTTCTCTTTTTCTCTCGACTGCCATCGTTTGAAAGGCAAATAACGAAGCGCAGGACGACGTTTAAATAGTGGATCCTTGTCCTTGTGCCAACAGTCTATCCTAATTATAGCAGGAAACGTTTGGAATGGCTGATGCCGAAAGACTAAGGGTCAATCAGCGGGCTCTTTGTAAAGACAAAGCTACAAACGCATGGGCCTAATTACCTCGTCTCGTGGCTCATCTCTGAACGTTAAACACAGCTGTGTGGGTTTGTGAACATATAGGACAAATGCAAATTTCCCTTGCTTGGATTCGTGTCTCTCGCTCTTTCATTAACTTTGCACCAACTTATTCTCTCTCTCTCTCTTGTTTATATCTTCCTGTCTTTCACTCTCAGTTTAATGATGCTTAGTTGGAATGCTGCCTTTTAAAGTTTTTCTCTTGCTTGAACACATTTGTCCATTCAGAAGTCTTATTCTCACAGCACTAAACAGAATACACCTGGCTAACAGAATACACCTTCTTTGCAAAGTGGTCTAACCCTTACAGAACACAAAACCCTTTTCCCATGTGAAGAGCTAATAGCAGGTTTTACAGTGATCTGGTTGTGTATTTGTGTTGTATTTCTGGGTTGTGGGTTGTTAGAGCTGGTTTCTTTCACTCTGGCTAGTGATGACAGGTTCCTCTGAGTGTTCTGGTGTGTGAATCATGTCTCTATTTTGAACCCTTTGTTTATAATATAAAGGCTAAATGCAGAGATGTAACAGTAGCGAGTGGTTTTTGGGTAATTTTGGAGCTGGATTTCTGGCTGATGGATGAAATCACTCTGAATTGTGACTGATGGATGATTTGATGTGTGATTCATGTCACTGATTTAACCCATTTTTGAAAAATGAAGGCAAAAAAACAGAGCAATAATATCAGAAATTAGGGTGATTTTCAGAGCTGAATTGCTCACTGATATTGACATCACAACTTGATAGCTAGTTTGGACCAGGTCTGCTGAATGGTCTGATATGTGTATCATGTCTGTAGCTTTATCCATTTCGATGTTATAAAGGCTAGAAGTTATCATTGCCCACAAATTGCAGGCATTAAGTTAAAAGGCAAACTTTGCTAACACTACAACTTGAAATAAAATGAGAAAATTCTTTGTCACCCACTTAACACTGACCAAAAAAACAACATCCCGCTTTCAGTTTGAACCTATTCAGCCTTCTTGAGTGTTTGTGCTGTTAAATCTGGCAATACTTTATAGGAAGCAGATTTAGAATGTGTCCAAATGTGAGAAAATTACAGAATGGAATCTGTTCTTGTGTCCTAGGTAGTATGTACTGCACAATCTCAACCAGCCAAAAAGATTTCATCCAAAATACTTAGAAACATTTTTCTTTTTAGACTCTGAAAAGGCAGCACTGTAACAAATGATGATGCCAATTCGCAGGCCTGATATGTCAGTAGAGAGATATACTGTGTTCCAAACAGTCCTTGGCTCACATATAAAACAGAGATTTCCAGTAAAGTTCGGACAATTAGACACCATGTCATCAATCTTAGCTTGTCCATTACAGAAGATGGAAGGAGGTCTAACCCAAATCTAAGCTGACACACTGACGCATCCAGTGCAGTTTTTTTAAAAACAGTCTCAGTAGGTAAGTGTGACATTGTATAAATATTTAAAAAGCAGCCGACTTGCCTGCTACAAATCCCTCTGCTGACAAAGACTCCAGCCCCCTGTTTGTCATCACTGTTCGCTATTCTCACCTTTTTCATGTTCAGAAAGCACAAATGTTTTACTGAAAATCTCAGGTGAAATGTTCTTTTTTAGGTGGATGGGAGTGTGCAATAAATTGCCTTGAACATATCTTTATATGATTTCTGGTAGAATCCATTGTTCTTTTATGTTTACAGTCTGAATAAGTAAGTCTATCATTGTGAAAATCAGCTTCAAGGTCTTACCTAGCACCTGTTCCTGAATTGGAGAATGACAGTCTCCTTTATCCATGCATACAGTCGGCAACTGGTAACAACAAATAACTGAGTTAACAATTGTGCACTTTGTTGTTTGCAAAGGTACAGAAAGCAGCTATGACTGAGAGTATTTATAATCTATAAGCTGTCACTTCATTTCTGTCATCATCCAAAGAACATTTGTGTTTTTCTGTGAGATATGTGTTAACTGTTTTGTAAAACTATGTGAAAAATGAGCAGGTGAGAAAAACTGAGTGAAATGGTCTTTTCCTTTCCAAGCCACAGTGATATCTTGGCAGTAGTCAGAGGTCAGGCTGCTGAAACTCTCTTCCAAAGTGCCTGTATTGGAGCTTTAATTTAAGGTGATAATGTCTGTCTTAATCCCTCTGGTACAGTCCAAATGCTTTTCCTAGAGCTCTGGACAGCTAGCTAGTATACGCTCCAATGCATTTATTGCTTTCCTTCCAAAACAGAATAAAACCAATTCAAATTGCACTGGGCATTAACACTGACACAGCTGAGTTTAGCACATGGTTCGTTATATATATATTTTTGTTTTTTGAGCTGCTTAAAAACTTTAAAAAGGCTATATGGACTAATCCATTATATGTATTAAGACCTTAAATATTTACAATGATAGAGTTATGATTTCCATTAGCTTGGCTTATTTCAAATTTTATTGAAGGAAAATCCGGAATCCAAAATTCTGCATAGTTCAATTGTTTGGATATAAACAGTTAAACAGAGTGGTTTGGTGTGAAATGATCTGTTCTATAGAAATTTACCAGAATTTCAGTCAGAACTGTTCGTAGAGATGGTGATAGGATGCCTGAAGAGTTGCATCTAAAAGCTCCCTCACAAAAAGTTAATACATGAAATGGCTATAATTACGTTATCTGATGACTGAGAATATTATTGCGATTTTCTGATAGTTTTGTGATAAAATCTATACGTAGATAGGGGTACATGCAGGGTGTTCTAAAATAAAATAGTACCTGCAACAAAGCCTATTTTTCAGATTTACCATTAGTTTAGCTACACATGAAAACATATAAAATAATTTCAAATCCTTAAGCCCTGTCTTAAGTAGTAAAAACTAACTAATGCGCCTGTCACTTTCACATGATGACAACATGGTCAGAACAAACATATAAACCTGCTGCCATGGAAACACAACAGCAGCTTGTGATGACGTTTTCCTTGGAAAACACCAAGTATAGATTAGAACAAAGTGTACAAGTTGAACTGGTTCAAACCAATTACCAGTAGCAAATGTGTGTTTATTTTTTATTACTTTGTTGTGACACTGTAAACATTTTGGCAGCTGCTGAGTCTTACTGAGCTAGAGCTGTGAGTGTTAGCTTCATGATCGGAGTTAAAACCAGGGCAGTAGTTAGAGCTGTAAACAAAATCACAGCATAACGTTTTGAGCGTAGTTAACCTTTTATGGTTTCAATAGGTTTCCCCAACACTAACATCTGCTAAGAGGGAGGGGTGAATAATTAATCACTACAAGCTTAACATAAAAACTAGTTTGTGTGGTGCAGCCTGTTCTGATTTAGTAATGCGTAAATCCAAACTTATTTATATAAGTAACTAGCCCATTTTTGAACACGTAGAAATGATGCAACCAGCCCCCAGTTCCTTTCACTACCATTATAAAGTAAATATGAGTCAGAAAGTTCTTACACAATGAAACATTTCACATCCGACACACTCTGAATTGCTTTGTTTGCATATATATATATATGCAAGCAAAGCAATTCAGAGTGTGTATATATATATATATATATATATATATATATATATATATATATATATATATATATATGCAAACAAAGCAATTCAGAGTGTGTCAGATGTGAAATATATATATATATATATATATATATATATGAATAAATAAATAAAGATTACTCAATCAGTAAAGTGAAGCTTATCTTGAGCTTTACATTAGTATTCAGTAGAATATTCTAAAATAAAAATATTGGATAGTTGCAGCCTGTCATGCTGTATGTCTGTGTAAGAGTGGAATCAGAGTGGAATCTGTTCTTGGAAATATATTTCTGTGTATTGTACTGCTATCTCTAATAAGCGTTTGTCAATGCCAAGGTCACTTTTTTCAGAATTCTTAACTCACTGTAGAAACAGGCAGCTTGGCATAGCATCTCATATTACACACACAGCTACCAGAACACTGCATTCAAAAACTCCATAAAAAAAAAATCAACATTAGTGTTAATATTGATCAGAGCACAGTCACCTATAAAGAACACCAACAACACTCGGCATTGAGATAGAGCCGCTATTTTATGTAAATCTGTGAAGTACTTTGCTTGATAATATAACTTTTTTTTTTTCAAAAACTCATTACATCAGAAAGCATAAGTATATTATTACTGTATAGAAACAAATAAAGTGATAAAAAACAAAAAGAATGCAATACTTTACATAATCAAGCTACTCACAGCTACACTCTTAAAATGATGGTTTTTCAAGCGATCTTTAGTAAAGGCAGTGGTTCTATTTAGTTTTATGCTTAAGTGGTTGTTTGCATGGTGAAATGGTTCTTCAGATTCATGGAGAATGTGTTGTATGTGGTTCTATATAGGACCTTTTTGAAAATGGTTCTATGTAGCAGTGTAGCAGCAAAAAGGGTTCTTATATTGTTACAAGCTTGACATTTTAACAAAGCAGAACCCTTTATGATGCTACATAGAACACTTTTCAAAACACATTCTCCATCAATCTGATTATTTCACCATGCAAAAAACCCTTCACACATGCAAATAGATATTTGAGTGTTCATTGTTCTATTTAGAACCATTGTCTTTAATAAAGAATTGTTTTCTTTGCTTAAGAGTGTCTGTAAATGCTTAGTCTAACTGACCTTCGTCCTGCATTAAAAACCAACAATGTTAGCCACATATGCTTGTCCACATCACATCTGATGTTCCCTCTTGCTTCTACACAGTGCTGGGCCTGTTACAGACTGCCCATTGTGAACAGAAGTGACTTTTTATAGATGGTGAACATTTTAGAATTACAGTTATCAGCAGTTTTATCTTTATCACCACTATAATATTTTTTAATTGTTGTCCAGTATGGTACAAACCCATTTCCAAAAAAACTTAGCACAGTATATTAAATGACAAATTTAAATTTAAAAAATTTAATTTAAAATTAAAATTTAAGATAGCAGTGACCTGTAGATCTACTTTGACTGTATTAAAACAAAAACAGTACAAAAATAAGAAAAGATTGTCTTTTAAGGTTTCTTTTAACTTAACAGGTTTCTTTTAACTTAACAACTTTTTTTAATGAATATGTTCATTCTGAATTGCTTGTGACACATTCCAAAAACTTTGGGACATGGACAATTTAAGACTATGAAATATATATATATATATATATATATATATATATATATATATATATATATATATATATATATATAAGAGCATGGAAAGACATTTATGAGCAAGGATGGGTCAAAGTGTGCCAAAAATAATCCAACAGTTTCAGAACAACACTCACTCCTCAGTGAACAGTTATAATGATTTGAGGTATTTCACCCTATTGTGCATATTATGATCAAACATAGGAGAATTTGGAGAAATGTCTGTGGCAAAGGGCAAGGCCACAAAAGCACTGACCGACCCCTCAGATGGTGCTGCATTAAAAACCAACGTGTTTCTGTGATGGATATCACTGCATGGGCTCTGGGATACCATGATAAACCATTTTCATTAAACATCAACTGACTGTAGAAAACACGTTCTTCTCTTCTCTTTGAATACTCTTCCAACACGCTCGCAATCACCCGATTCATCTGCCCATGGAGGGGGTCCGAAGCACAACCAGCATTACAAAATATTCTTTTCCATCGGAAAGGTCTCCAAATCCTCAGATCTTTAAATAATATGATGTTTTTGTTGCTGTGCCTTTAAGATAAATATATAATTGTCCTCTGTTTTGGGTGTCTGGCCTGTATAAAAGTGAAGTGAGTGGGTGGGGCTAAACTGCTGTAGGCTGAAAAGGTGGATGGGTGTCAAAGCAGAAAGTGTGACATCACATGAACTGGCTTGAAAATCGGCTACTTTGGCAGCTTAAATGAAGTGTACATACTGAGTGGTGCATTTAACACTTCAAAAAAGAGCGGAAAATTTGGTTTTCCACTAAATTGGCACTTGTGATGCAAATGAATGAATCAGAACAGAGAAGGCAACAGAAATGACATTGATTTGAATGGAATATTTAGTACTGAGACATTTATTTAATGTGGGATAATATTTATTCCCCTCTGTTTCTGAGTTCCATTGTACCAGAAGAGAAATTAAACAGGGCAGAGGATGAGTTTTCTTTTGTGTCTGACTACAATGGGGAGTTGCTCAGTACTGGCAGAACTTTTTTTCTCCCTTTTTCGCAAAAAAATCTCTCTGGTGGTTTTTATTGAGGACAGTGGAGCAGGAAATAAATCTCCTCCACAAGCTCATAGACATAAGCCCCCCAACCCCCCCACCCCCATCAAGCCTCCTTGCTCTTTTTGCTGTATGAACACTGATGCTCATTTCGTCTCTCTCACTGCATCCCTCTCTTTTGTCAGCCTCTGCCGGGCAGCCATGTTGCTTGTGTCATCAGGGAGAGAAGACAGAGAGGAGAGAGACACGGAGCCTTAGGGTGTGTGTCCTCATACTGACACACACACACACACACACGCGCACACACACACACACACACATGCACACACAGTCATATCCCCCCACCTCCGTTTTTCTCTTCCGTTTCCATCCACCCCTCCATCCCTCTCTCGTTGCTTCCTCTCTCTCTCCCCCCACTTTCTCTCTGCCTCTCTCTCTATGTGACAGCTGGCAGTCAGTAGGGCATAGTGGCTCATGCCAATGCAGGAAAGACTTTCACCAGTGTACAGACCCACACCCAAGATGTGAGCACACACACACACACGGATCACGTGTTTAGACACGTGAACACACCCACATTTAACCATGGAATTTAGTGCTGTAACTTTAATAAGCTGTTATTCGATTGAATTAATCTTATCTAGAAATATAAGGAAAGAAGTGTATTATTTATTCTTATTATTATGGTTATTATTCATTTGGTTATCATCATTGTTATTATTATTTATTAATGAAAAATGGAGCAGTATTTGAGAGCATAAATGAACAGTCTCTGTTTTTTTTTTTTCAGTCTTAACATCATTTGTACTGGACTGGTGTTAACATGGATTCTGAAATTCTTCTAGAGATTAGGCAAGTGTGATGTCTCCATCTGAGGTGATTAGGATAGGAACCATTTTCTGTCATTATTGAATATCAACAAAACCTTCAGACAGAATAAAATGTCTTTTCTCTACATGTTCAAATAAAATGTTCTGCTGATTGAGGATCTAATTGATTCTTTCCATGTTGGCTTGTCTAGATATTATTATTTGTCTTTTGATGTTCATTGGTTCTAAAATTCAAACATCCCCTTAGTGCAGATTAAAATTGTGTTATTACTATGTTTTTATTTAATGATAAAAATGCATTCATGTTGTGTGGTTTATGTTCATTTCACCCTCCCCCATGACCCTGAGGGAGAAGCGGCTTAGAAAATGTGTGTGTGTGAGTGTGTGCTTTCAAATGGTACAATGCAAAGTTATACTAAGACAATAATAATAATTTGTAGTATTTTAAGGCTATAAATGATCTGGTTTCGGTCTTTTCTCAGACTTGACGCTATTGATCTTGACTACAACACTATTAATAAAACCTGAAATACTACAAAGTAATAGAAAGGAAGTATTGTGTTAGAAAGTAGCATATGTCCAATCTGGCAACCCTGATCAGGTTGCCGAGGCTGTTTAAACATTTCATTGTTGAGCTGTACAGGAGAGCAGACTGCTTTCTCTTTTTTTGGCAGTCAATGTTTAGGTGACCCTGTGTTAGATTCTATATGACCAAGTTTTTTAAGATGCTTTATGCCAGCTTATGCTAAACTCTGCCACCTGGGGCAGCCTTAATGTGTTTCTTTTTGCTCCTTATGGACTGTACCAGAAATCAAATCTTAAATAGAAATGCAATCATATCAAACCGGAAAGTTAATGTATTGGTACAACCCTATAATTATGATTTATTAGATATAAGTTACGGCCTACTGCATAGGTACATGGGTATTACAGGATTATGTTCTGAAGCGCTGCCAGGGCTACTCAGAGGCATACAGACCCATTCACTCTCTTGCTCTCTCACACACACACACACACCCATCACCCTTTTACCTTGGCAAATGGAGCATGGCGGATCATAGCAGCAGTGTGCAAAGCTCTGACATATTGAAGGACCGGATTGTAACATTGGATTTGGATGTAAAACTGTGAAACAGTACAGCTGTTGAGATGCTTAAACTGCACACACACACACACTCGTACACTAGCATGCCCCAGACCACACTGAGTGGATTAGGACCACCTGCCTTAAGGGTAGATGAAATGGCAAAAATATAACCTGACAATACTAAAAGACATTTTCATGTGAAACATGAGATTCATTTTATTGAGGTACACAATCTCAAGAGTATGTATAGTAAAATATTTTGGGTTTTTTTTCTAAGGTTTGGCAAAGAAGTTGGATAGAGCATAATGAATCAAAAAAAGGGAAAAGTGAAAAAGGAAAATTATTGAGCAGTGGGAAAAATAAATTAATAAAATAAGATGATGACATAATGGACTGGCATCAAAACAACTTGCTCTGCGTGTTATAGACCAAATCACAGTGGTTGTACTTCTAGCTTAATTTTGGACACAAATTACAGTAAATTCAAACATAACATTGACAATAACTAGAAAATCTTGTTGTGTTTGCAGCTGTGATATCAAACATACCTATGTATGTAGTGGATTTTACTTGGCTACTTGGTTTTCCTGTTTTCCAGCTTTTAGAAGCAGGTAGAGCTCTTCCAGATGAAGATGAACTTGCCAAGTGCTACTGTATAACCAGTAAGTGTACCAGACTACAAACTAGGTTTGTGTGATGATGTGTTGATTGATATGTTTGAGAATTACTACTTTGTAATAGAGTTCCATATGAGGTGATAAAAGCTATAAGAAGCTAACACTATTAGCATTTATACTCTAGGATAAGCTTGTTTGCTCATGTTTTACTCTCACAGAGAAAATATAAGCTTCGTTTAATTCTACACATTAAAATATAGATATTTATGTGAGTACCAGCTGACATTAGCATATTGTTTCATATCAGCTAATAAAGTAAGTAGATAATTAGCCAAATTAGATGCTTTAATGTGACATAAAATGCCCAAATAGACAATCAAAGCATTAGTCATGGTTGTTCTAAATGGGTCCAGCTGTCTCTTGAGCAGGTGGGAAATGAACTAGAACTAGAATTGTAAGTTCGAGTCATTTCTTGTTTTTGAACGTGCTGTGGGAAAACGGTTTTACAAAGCAAATGGTTCTTTATTAAACTCTTGCACATGTTCAGGATTATATGGTCTCAGAATTAGTACAGAATCCTGTTGTACTGTTTACTGTTGCGCAGTAAGGCTGCTTTATACAAGCACTGTACTTAGGGCAGTCACCATCACGAAAATTTCAATAGTATCCAAATGCTGACCTGCAATACAACACTTTCAGACCTGCACTATCAGCTCCTTACATGTACGCCTCTAGTGGTTCATTTCAGAGTTGCAGTCAAACTTTCCTGCCCTTAGGCGAGAATTTTTAAATGTGATATTTTTGGGTTTTTTAGCATTAAAGTGTATGCAGTACATAGTAATTCTGCATTCAAATGCAAGTGAAGCGATAGTTTTGTATGAGGAGAAACACTGTTGTATGCCTTCAAGTGGTTTTTGTGACAAAGAGAATACTGGGATTATGAAATGGGTGTTTATTAGCTTACCGGTATATATCGGTTTTGGCCTATTTTACTGGTGTTTTGAACCCTTTGACTTTTAATAAGGATAGATGATGCTTCTTCAAGGGTTATTTAGTTAAGGCAATGGTTCTATCTAGAAATATGAGGTCGACATAGAACCATTTCTTGGTTAAATAGGTCCTGGTGAAATGGTTGTTCAGATTGATATCTGAGATATATGCTTCTTAAACATTATGGAGTAAAAGTAGAGTGGTTCTCTGGTAATAGGCATCTGTACCAAGTCTCCGATGCTGCCTCTTGACCTTTATGTAACCTCATATCCAGAGCTGAGAGTGTAGTACTGTGGCCCTGCAGCTAGACCCTTCAAATATTTAGGAATAGGCAATTGTGTACTGATTCAGTTATACAGATACTTTACACTGGTGCTTGTTGTTTACAGGTTCTCTATCATTGGTCTTATGCAGTTCTAGAAGAACTGATCATATCCTTGATATACTCAGAAAAGCATTGACATGTAATTCATCACAATAATGATCGCATTGTCCATCCCTAACCTGTCATCAAGGAAAAAGGAACTGCTTTATACAGTATACTTACAAACTGCTTTATACAGTAGGAATCCACTGGATTGCAGGCCTAGACATTCTGACCTACCCCTGCCTTTTTGAGTATCACCTCTAATTAATTCAACAACTTCCCACTATGAGGAGCACAGCACACACTCGGTTTGAGTTAATATGCTGCAGATCCCCTGCTTTCCACAGGGCTAGCTCTCAAGGTCTTAAGCTTTTTCACTTTCAGCACTGTTTTTCTCTTAAACACGTTGGAAATCAGGTACACGATTCATCTGGACTGTCGTCTGGCCCATTAAAGAACAGCAAAATTGCACAGGCTGTCCAATTTCCCTGCACCATTTAGACACAAGGCTAGGGGTTGGTCTTTTGTTGTCGATTTGATTGCAGCGCTCTTTTCCCCAGGCGCTTTTTTTTCCCTTTAACTAAATTTTTTTAAACAATTTTTCTTTTTCTTCACGTACCCGATAATCCTTTAGATTTCCCCTTTCAGCATGTATATCAAAGTGTGTGCAGAGTCTTATTATGCAATGTGATGCAGAATTGATGTAAAATTGATTTGCTAATTTCCTGCTTGCACAGGATCTCTTGAGTCCTTGCTGGTTGAAACCAGACAGACCTTGCTGTTTTCAAGTGGCAGAGAACATGTGATAGAGACTTTTATGTATGACAATAGGAACAAGGCTCTAACTGTAACTGATTTTCCTCCTAATTATAGTGTAGCTGATGAGAGAAGGACTCTCAGCATTTATTGTGAATATATGCATCTTATGAATATACAAACTATAAATAAACTCATAAAAAAGAAACACAAATAGGTCGAAAGCCCTCAGTCATTCAGCACTATGACAATCTCCCAAACGACAATCAGATACTACCTACATAACCATGAGTTGTGTGAGAGGGTTGCCAGAAGAAAGCCTCTCCTGTACAGTTTGCCAAACATTACTGGATGTTTCAGTGGAACTGTGTCCTATGGTCACATGACACTGAAATAGAGGTTTTGGCAACAAGCACCAGTGGTGAGTTTGGTGTGGACACAAAGATAGCCATTCAGAAAAGAACCTCATCCTCACTGTAAGATATGATGGTGGATCTGTGATGTTGTGGGGCTGTTTTTCTTCCACAGGCCCTGGACAACTTATTCAGGTACATGGACTGCCTCAGCTTAAACTGGGTCCTAGTTTGGATCTTCCAGCAGGACAGTGATCCAAAGCTCACCTAAAAATCAACAGAAAAAGGTTCACTGGCCACAGAATTAAGGTTTTGCCATGACCACGCCCGTCCCCTGACCTAAACCCCATAGAAAAAACTGTGGGATGAGCTGAAGAGTCCAGAAACGTGGCCCTTGGAAGTATATGAAGTAATATAGGAGGAGACTCAGAGCTGTTATCTTTGAAATGAGAGGCTGTACAAAGTGCTAAATGAAGGGGTGCCAAGAATTGTGACACACATAGATTTGAGAAAAGTATTTCCTGATAAGATTTTTTTTTTCAATCATTGTACTTCAAAGTAAGGCTATATCTTTGTTAATATTTTGAATGAAAGATCAAAATGTATACCAGGGTTGCCAACATTTATGGAGGGCATTACATGTGAAATACAATTGAAATTAAGTAGTTATGCACTGGAATTTTGATCATTGAAGATTTTTGGCTGAAAATTGTGCTTTCGCTTTTCAGCTCACCATGAAAAAAGGCAAAAAAACAAAATATTAAATAGGTCTACAGTGAAGTGTCAAAATCATTTCAGAATCGTTCACAGTGGTAGTGACAGTAACCACTAAAAAAGCTGTAACATGAAACGGTTATGAATATGCTGCCTAATGTCTGGGACGAAAATGCATTTTTTTAAGTCACATTCATGGCAGAGAGAAATGTGCAGGCAAAAATTTGTCCCTAAAGAAAACATATTTTTTTTAAAAATTGACTGTGTTAGCAGTATACAGAGTACAGACTCTGCAGCTGTGTTCAGTATGCTCTCTAGCTTTTACATGCTTTTCCAGCATTAACTGATTTATGTTCTTTAACCCTTTAAAGTCCCAGGCTTGTTACATATTTAGGTTTATTATTCAGTACCTACAGGGACTTCAGTGCAAACTGGCTGAGCTTTTCTTAGGTTATAGCAGTATGTAATTAAACTTTGCTGGTGGGCCATTTCTGGCCATTTAATCAAAAACAAGTACATAGTACTGAGTAGTACGATATCTTTTGGTAAAAGACACAGTTCTTTAACTGTGAAATGTCCTGCTGACTTTTATCACTGTTTCTTCTATAAATGACAAACACTAAAGTTACTTGCGTGTTACCAGCATTCTCTGCTGGAGAAGCTTCAGACTGCAGGTTGAGCGTTCCAGTGCCACGTCCATAGTCTTTATATGTTTAAAGATGAGGTGTTTTCCTTTGTTACAGTGGAGGAGCTCTGGAATTCATGGAATTCAACACAATGGCTTTTGGGAAACCATAATGTATTACATTGCTGTAATTTTGAAGTTGTAATATTTTGTATTTAATATTTAACATTATTTAATTTAAAAGTAAACAAGTCACCTAGTTCACTGTAGCTGTGGTCGCAAGGTAGTTGTCGGGGCGGTAATCCTCGAACCCGGTGGTGGACACCCCAGGTAAGAGATGCCGTCAAGCTGAAGAAGGAGTCCTACCGGGCATGGTTGGCCTGTAGGACACCAGAGGCAGCTGGCAGGTATCGACAGGCCAAGCGATCTGCGGCTTCAGTCGTTGCCAAGGCAAAACCCGGGTGTGGGAAGAGTTTGGTGAGGCCTTGGAAAGTGACTTTAAGTCGGCTCAGAAAAGATTCTGGCAAACCGTCAGGCGACTCAGAAGGGGAAAGCAGTGTGCCACTGTATATAGTGGAGATGGTGTGCTGTTGACTTCGACTGAAGACGTCATTGGGCGGTGGAAGGAATACTTTGAGGACCTTCTCAATCCCACCGACACATTCTCCAGTGAGGAGGAAGAGTTTGGGGACATGGGAATAGGCTTGTCCATTACTGAGGCCGAACTCGCTAAGGTAGTTATAAAGCTCCTTGGCGGCAGGGCTCCAGGGGTGGATGAGATCCGTTCCGAGTTCAAGGCTCTGGATGTTGTGGGGCTGTCTTGGCTGACACGCCTTTTCAACATTGCGTGGACATCGGGGGCGGTGCCACTGGATTGGCAGACTGGGGTGGTGGTGCCTCTTTTTAAAAAGGGGGACCGGAGGGTGTGTTCCAAATACAGGGGAATCACACTCCTCAGCCTCCCTGGTAAGGTCTATGCAGGGGTACTGTAGAAGAGAGTCTTATAGTGGAACATCGGATTCAGGAGGAGCAGTGCGGGTTCCGCCCTGGTTGTGGAACACTGGACCAACTCTTTACCCTCTCCAGGATTCTGGAGGGTTCATAGGAGTTTGCCCAACCAGTCCACATGTGCTTTGTGTGTTTGGAGAAGGCATTCGACTGTGTTCCCCAGGGTGTTCTGTGGGAGGTGCTTCGGGAGTATGGGGTACATGGCTCTTTGCTACGAGCCATTCAGGCTTTGTACAAACAAAGCAGGAGTTTGGTTCGCATGGCTGGCAGTAAGTCAGAGTCGTGAGAGTTGGACTCCGTCAGGGCTGCCCTTTGTCACCGATTCTATTCATAATTTTTATGGATAGAATTTCTAGGTGCAGTCAGGGGATGGAGGGTGTCCGGTTTGGTGACCTCAAGGTCACATCGCTGCTGTTTGCAGATGATGTGGTCCTATTGGGGACATCAGGCCGTGAACTTCAGTTTTCGCTGGATCGGTTTGCAGCCGAGTGTGAAGCAGCCGGGATGAGGATCAGTACCTCCAAATCCGAGGCCATGGTTCTCAGGCGGGAAAGAGTGGAGAGCCCTCTCTGGGTCGGGGATGAGCTCTTGCCTCATGTGGAGGAGTTTAAGGATCTCGGGGTCTTGTTCATGAGTGATGGTACAAGGGAGCGGGGGATTGACAGGCGGATTGGTGCTGGGTCAGCAGTGATGCGGGCTCTTTACCAGTCTGTTGTCATAAAGAAAGCTGAGCCATAAGGCAAGGCTCTCGATTTACTGGTCGATCTACATTCCCACCCTCGCCTATGGTCATGACCTTTGGGTAATGACCGAAAGAACGAGATTGCGAATACAAGTGGCCGAAATGAGTTTCCTCTGAAGGGTGTCTGGACTGTCCCTTAGAGGTAGGGTGAGAAGTTCGGTCATCCGGGAGGGACTCAGAGTAGAGCCTCTGCTTCTCCACGTCGAGAGGAGCCAGTTGAGGTGGTTCGGGCATCTGGTTAGAATGCCTCCTGGACGCCTCCCTTGGGAGGTGTCACAGGCAAGTCCACCCGGGAGGAGACCCCAGGGAAGACCCAGGACACGCTGGCATGACTATATCGCCCAGCTGGCCTGGGAATGCCTCGGAATCCCCCCAGGGAGCTAGTGGAAGTGGCTGGGGAAAGGGAGGTCTGGGCCTCATTGCTTAGGATGCTGCCCCCGTGACCCGAACCCCGGAGAAGTGGAAGATGATGGATGAATGGATGGACCTAGTTCTCTCAGTTCTCTGTCCCAAATGGCCAATGGTGATACTTTTGAAACATCATCAGCATTATTACCTGCATTCAACAGCATAAATAAAATGGCAAATTATGTATAACAGAATCATGGCATTCATTTTTTGGCAAAGTGTGTCCTGAATTTCAGTTTTGTTCAAGAATCTCCATTTCAGTGCATCACTAAAATGAATCCAGGCTAAATTCTATCTATCTAAAATCTGCAAGTGATCAAAAAATGTCAGTGTGATGTGCATAATTACATTAGATTTCAACAAGTTTAATAAAGTAGACAGATTCCGGTTTGAGAGGTCTGTTCATTGATGAGCACTTGCGTTTGTAGAACGTGCTTTTGCAACAAGTTGAACCTGCTTTTGCTCATGTAATATTTCAAAAGCAACCTCCTCTTTAATGTTTTTAGTTGTTCTCTTGGTTTCAGCACTATTTTGAAATTAAAAACAGCTTAATCAAAATTCACTATATTGTATAGAAACAAAATCTATTTCAAACCAGTTGCACTGATATTTACTGTTCTACTTAGTCAAAAACAAGTTTGCCACATTTGACAGGTTCTTTTCACTGATCATATTTATTTGTTTGCTTTTTATACAGCATACTTTTTGTGTATTTAAGTTGAAAATCTTTCATAAAATTGTGTTGAATTAATTGTTTAAATTGATTTACCCTCATTTTTACCAAGTGTTACAATCAGCTCCTCAGTCTGTTACAGTTGACCCCACCTATGGGGTATATAGTAACGTTTGCATTCATTCTGCTCTCAGCTGAATTGTTCATAATCAGCAGGTGCCTTTTCATTTGTAACAAAAGTGTGAGGGTTGATGTATAAAAATATTAATCTTGCTCAGATACCTTTAAAGTTATTTAGCAAAAAATCAAAATGTATTATGTTGTGCACTGCACTTCCCTACATGGAGTTGTTTACAGCAATTATGCAAATGCATTTCGTTGACTGGATTAATTTGCGTGACATTTAGCTCACCAAATTTTGTGTGGCAGTCCCATCAGACACTGGACAGCGACTTGTGATGGGACCTCATTGAAACATAAAATTCGATTCTAACCATATTTGGTAATAGATTTCATACATTTTTGCCATTTATTGCCTCTAATCAAAGAAAAAAATGCAGTTAAAATGTGAGTCAAAACTGCTAATGTAGTTCATTGCTTAATTACATTGAAATAGTAGAGGAAAAACCACAGAATAACCCCAGACTTATAAGATTTTATGTACACAATTCGGCTTCCGTTATTATACAGAATTCATTATTTCCTGTCCTTTTTGTGTTTTCATCCATCACCATTCTGTCACTAAAATATCCAGCATGCACTGCGCAAACCCCAGGCAACAATGAAGTGTACCACTGATATAATGATAACTAATAAACTTAGATGTGATATTTGACTTTCTTCAGCTATCTGGTTCCCTCTGCATTAGTCAGCTAGTCACATTTTAAACAGCTCACCCCTCAAAAATCCCTAAAGCAATCGTAGTTTTTGAAACGTTCCTCCCACCTCCAAGATGAACTGAATCATCAGGTATTTCTTAATCAACAAGCAGAAAAATCTTACTCTTGAGACAACTATGACACCACTGTAACCATGTCTACTGCAGATGCAGCAATGGTTAAAAAGTGGCCCCATAAGTACACAGATGATATTCTTTCAAGATATTTCAGCCTTTCTATTAACCTAAGAATGTAATCTTTTATGAGTAACATTAAAAACTAATGCTTGAAGACACGTCTACAAAAGCTACACTCTTGTGGAGCTATTTTATTTATTGACACTATTAGTCACGCTGGTCTTGAGAGTAAAACATGGAAATGAGAGAGAGAGTTGTGAATTGCATGTCAAAGTTAAAATAAATTATTTGAAGCTTAGCGAGGAAAGATGCAGAAATGTTTTGAAAGCTTAACTTGCCTCTCAACCAGACATCAGCCATTTGTTATACCAGGCTGAGGTTTTAATGTTAATGCAAAAACAAAATCATTGATTACAGGCCAGTCTACTAGAATACCTCTATTTACAAGCACAGGGCGTCTTATGTAGTCTGTCTTTGATCTGTTGCTACTTTTACATTATCACTAAGCAAACAATTCCTCCCATCACTTCCACCAACTATCTGTGAAATATTATCTCTGTTCTAACATTATCTCCATCATTTAAATCTATTAAAATAATTGGACAATAGTTCCTTTCACTAATATACTTTAAACGGAGTGAATTTCAGTGGTAAAATATTCTCATCTCATCTGTATCATATTCAACCAGACTTTAAATTCAAATATTTACTAAATGAGTACTTGTAAAATGGCATACAAAGTACTTGAACAAAGGCTACTCTTAAAGTGAATTAAGCCAGGAACCAGGGACATCAGGGCCCATTTAGATTTGAAAAGAGAGTTAAATTGAAATGCAAAGCGGAAAATTTGTCTATCATGAATTGTTTTTCTCTGTGGTATCTTGGTAATTAGTTCTCTGTGGTATCTAGTAACTGGTTATCTGTTCTATCTAGTAATTAGTTGTCTGTGCTATCTAGATAATTAGTTATCTGTGGTATCTAGTAATTGGTTATCTGTGTTATCTAGTAATTTGTTGTCTGTGGTATCTAGGTAATTAGTTATATGTGGAATCTAGTAATTCGTTATCTGTGATATCCAGTAATAAGTTAACTGTGGTATCTTGGTAATTAGTTATCTGTGCTATCTAGTAATTTGTTGTCTGTGATATCTAGGTAATTAGCTATCTGTGGAATCTAGTAATTGGTTATCTGTGGAATCTAGTAATTGGTTATCTGTGATATCTAGTAATAAGTTATCTGTGGTATCTTGGTAATTAGTTATCTGTGGTATCTAGGTGGTTATTTGTGATGTCTAGGTAATTAGTTATCTGTGGTATCTAATAATTAGTTATTTGTGGTGTCCAGGTAAATGATTATCTGTGGTATCTAGGTAGTTATCTGTGATGTCCAGGTAATTAGGTATCTGTGGTATCTAGGTAGTTATCTGTGATGTCCAAGTAATTAGTTATCTGTGGTATCTAGTAATTAGTTATCTGTGGTGTGTAGGTAATTAGTTATCTGTGGTGTGTAGGTAATTAGTTATCTGTGCTACCTAATAATTAGTTATCTGTGGTATATAGTAATTAGTTATCATTGCTTAATTCAAATACTTCTGTCCAATAGATAATAATTTCTTTATTTTTAATATTCTATACTAATGGTAAAACTTTATTCTCTGTTCATTTTACTATCAAGGTTTCTTCCTCTTCTGTCGCTTCCTCTTCCCCACTGTCACCTCTAGTGTTCTGTTGGGGTCTTTTAATTTTTCTGTAAAGTTGTTTTGTGACCGTGCTTGTTGTAAAAATTGCTGTATAAGTAAACTTTGACTTGAGTAAGTAGACATAGTTAAGCGAGCTCTCCAATAGCTTAGACTTCAAAAGCTTAAGATTAGGCCTAACACATGAAATTACCATCATAAATACGACGTGACAGTTAACTAATCACATTTTACAATTTAGTGAGAAAGAACATGACTGTAGGCCTTTTGGATATCCTAGACACATCTATGACTGAAAAAGAGCAGCAGCCTAATCAGTGGCATGTTAGAAATGGAAAATATTGGCAGCTGCTCTATATCAGGACTTCTTACTGAAAGAATCATTGTGATACTGCTACAAGGTAAAATATATGCTAATGTGTCTGTTTTAGGTAAAACATTAGATTAACATCTTTAAGAATCTTTAAATGTGTTTAATCTAGAACTACTTTTTTTATGTCTTCGACACACCATACACACTGCAACAGTTGCATTCTGAGTTATTTGCATTGAATGTAACTGCTGTACCATGTAAGGTGGAAAGGAAAACTTCAATAAGAAGCTAACTTTTAGCTTTATCAGAAAATGTTCATGCGAATCACTGTAAGCATATTGCTAACAAGCAACTAGAATCCTGTAGGGATGCTGGCAGAGGTCAGCTTTATTGTTGTGGTGGGTTTTTTTCCACAGCCTGAGTTTTGACATTTATAGTCCCAATTGAAGGTCTAGCTCTAATATTAATGGTTTACCACTGGTGAAGTTGGCAAATTGGTGATTTTTATGACTATTTTACACATATTATGAGTGTGGAATTAACACACACAACTTTTATCATCCCAAAATAGATTTTATATCATCTTGTTTACTTTTTTTAATCAACAACAGGACAAGGTCTGGACATTTATGCAGTATCAACCTTTATCTCTGAGTTGACCAAAAAATCTACTTGTATTTAGAGCTTAATTTTGGGTGTCGGTTTCATGCCCTGGTGGTCACATGATTTTAGACAGCTCCAGAGTAGTTAATTTGTTTGTTGCAGCTCATATGATGGAGTCGGCCAAGTAACCACCTGGGAATGGCTAATTAAATGAACAGAACATAAAAATAGACCTACATTTCTCTTTAATTTTAAGAACAACTGTTGCGTATATACTGGAAAAATGTTAACCACCTTTTTCCTGTTCCTTACAAACCATACCACCTGTGTTAAACATATAACCTTAACAACATCTTTTCTGCTTGCTGGTAAATAAATATCACTAGAGAGGCTGAATCAAGTGATTCATAACAGTGTGACTATATTAGTTATTAATAATTGATTTCATTACAGTTACAGATAGGCTATATGTAGTATATTATAGAGCAGGCACTATGCATATGTTCATGCTTATGTTAAAGGTACATATTTTTATAGTAATTCACCCAGACACATGCTTGGAGATGTCTAACATCACAAAGTGCTTGACAAACTGCTGCTCCTAGCTAGGAAATATATTCTTAATAACTGGCTGAGAGACATGCCCCTTTCTTTTATTCAGTAGTGTAGGGAAATATTTAGGAGACTTCCTCATGGATGACTCGCTGCAGCACTCAGGAGCAACAACCTGTCATTTTTGAAAATTTACAGACCATTAATGGAACATTTGCCTTCTGAACTGATAGACACTATCTTACAAGGTAACCTGTCTTTACAATGGAAATCCCCTCTAAGCCCAAATGGTATGTAGTGTATGTGGGAATTTAATGAAGTGATGCACAATGAATGGGATCAGCAATGTCCAGTTTTTGTAAATGGTGAAGAATGTGGAATTTTGTTTTCCTTTGTCTCTCTTTGAACTGTATTTAATTCATTGGGTTTCTTGAGGTAGGCCAAACGCTCCATCTTCGGCTGTACCCCGTTATAATCAATCGTTAACCCTGTAGAATCTCCCAGCCTCTCTGCATTCCACTTTAATTACATGCCAAGGCCGGCTGTAAATTCTGACAGGAAACAAAGGAACCTGACCTTCATCACAGACTTGATATTCAAACAAAATATTCCAGTTTTACACATTCAAACATCCCACTTTGTGATGGACGCCTGAAAGAAGGTTAAAATGTGCTGTAAGGTTTTGTTAAAGAGACAGTTGAGTCAGTTTCACAGATACTTCAGCTGCTTTCCTGAATGGATCCAACTTCATATTCCATTGCTAATTTAAACCAAGTATTAACTTGCACTGAGTGGTCCAAGTTCAAGATCTTTTGTATGTTTAAACTTTGTTTTGCACTTTAATATCTTTCCCTAACATATCTCGCTTCATTCTTTAAAAGAGGCCTTTTCCTATGACATGGCCTTATGTCATGATCCATCACAAAGTGATAATACTGAATATCACTATTGTCGTCAGTTCATTACATATTTCTATTCTTCAATTCTAGGAAATGTGATTTTTGTTAATAAATTGTGTTTTCAACAATACAATTGGAGACTCTTTAAAACTGTCAAGCGTCCACAAGAATTAAGAATTGTATTCTAAACTGCTGCTACTGGATTATGTCTAAAAATAATATTGTAAATAACTGGAATATAGTAATTCAGTAATATGTATTAATGTTATTTGCATTAATTCTAATATTAGTGTTTTTCTGAACAGGTTAACACTTACTAGCCAGATAGGCAGCTTTTTAATTAGATTTTTCTCAATACAGCACACACACACACACACACACACACACACACACACACACACACACACCCCTTCTCCTTCTGGGGGGTGGCTGGGGCCTATACCCGCAGTCGTCGAGTGGAAGGCAGGATACAACCTGTACAGGTCACCAGTCCATTGCAGAGAGACAGACATGACTGCATGTCTTTGGACTGTGGGAGGAAACCCACGCCGACATTTGGAGAATATGCAAACTCCACACAGAAAGGACCCTGGTCACCCAGCCGGGGAATGCCACTACTAACAAAACTGGATAATTATCCCTCAGTGGTAATATTAGTTTCTGCTAGCTTCACTATGAAAGTATATTTCATAAATTTCACTTATATGTTAACAAGCAGGCCCTGCGATGGACTGGCGACCTGTCCAGGGTGTATCCTGCCTTACGCCCTTTGACTGCTGCGATAGGCTCCGACACCCCCCCCCCTCCCGCAACCCTGAGGGAGAAGCGGCTTAGAAAATGATGTGTGTGTGTGTGTTAACCAGTGGTGGACAGTAACTAAGTAAATGTAATTAGTTACTGTACTTAAGTAGTTTTTTCGTGTATGTGCACTTTTTACTCAACTTTTTACTTTCACTCCACTACATTTCAAAGTCAAATATCTTACTTTTTACTCCACTTCTTTGAGAAATCTGTCATTCCTTTTGGTTTTTGTCTGTATAAAAATGTAACATGTCAAAACAAAAGAACCACAAAGCATCATACCAACCCAGTGGAGCACACGGTTCAAGATCAGTGCAGCAGTGTAAAAATTTGGGAGCACATACATCTACCTAAATGATGGAACTAACCTAACTTTGTGTAAATAGACCACAATATAGTAATATGTACACATATATGCAGTTTTGACTGGCATGTTTCTTTTTTTCTGAATTCACTTTCATTTTCTAGTAAATTAGTTTCGGTTAGTTTGTTTATGGACAGAGAACTATAGATCAATACAGTAAAGGAAAACTTATTTGTGATCCTGAGTTTAAAGCAAGTTTTTATTCAACTTGTAGCTAATTTACAAAGTAATCTTAAACTGAAACTTTGCTTGTTTGTAAAAGTGATTTCAGCGCGACTCGGTTCTACCTGATGGAAACTGTTTGCCTTCAGTGTTTTGTGCTTACGATCATTTTAATAGACATCAGTGTCACTAATTAATGACGTTCTATTAAAAGACTGGTTTACCAAGAGAGACACTGGAGGATTTTCACCTGAAATGAGTTCATGAAGCGAGTCTTGTTATAAAAATGATAACAGGACATCAGAGCCATAATTAATCTTTTAGTACTTTTACTTTCGATACTTAAGTACATTTGAAGGCAAATACTTTTGTACTTTTACTCAAGTTGAGGTCTAGAGTAAGGACTTCTACTTTTTACCTTGGGTATCCCTACTGTAACTCACGTTCCTGATTTGTGTACTTCGTCCACCTCTGGTGTTAACAAGCAGCTAAAAGTGATTTCATAGAAATTTATTTTGATTGTTCTGGATTAAACATATCTTGCTTGTAAAACACATTCAGTGTTTTATGTGAAGCCTGTAACAGGTATATTACTATATATTTTACCTTGTATCAGCAGTGGGTGCTGGCATAGAGCTGACGCTGTTTTCCATTTTAACATCTAACTGAAACTCACTGGTCGGTCTACGATTGGTATTCACAGTCAGTGATGTATCTATGACTTCTCGAAGGCCTAGAGTGATATTTTCTCACAAAATTGGTTCTAATCATTGTCAATCAAAAAGTGAGTGGTTGATTCTACTATCAATTCTTAACTATGGTAGTGGTTATACTGACATGTTAGGATTTCAGTTCAGCTCCTGAAGTCCTAAACAACAGGAGAACTTGCTTGAATCTACTTAGATTGGATATTTTATCATATTACTACAATACTTGCAGAGTCTAAATGTTAAAACTTCAAAATTACAGAAATCATTAGGGCGACTGAGGCACATGCTACAGAACTTTTAGGGTCACAAGAGAAATTTGTTACAACACATGGTGTATTGCACCCTGCTACATATGGGGCTGCATAGCTAGTTAGCGGATTGCCCATGATAACCCCTGTCCACAATCAAAAGCGCTGACAATGTGCATGCAATTGTTGGAAGAGGACCTTGAAGCAGTGGAAACTCACTTGGTCCTCTTTTCTTTTACATCATATAAATTACTGGGTAAATGTGCACCATTTATCTGGGAAAGTGATGGCACCAGGATGTGCTGTGGAAAAAAGACAAGCCGGTGGAGGGAGTGTGATGCTCTAGATAATGTTGTGCTGGGAAAACCTGAGTCCGGGTATTCATGTGGACGTCAGTTTAACACGTGCCACAGTTATGTAGAATTCTATTGGGGTCTAAAAGGTTAATGAAATTACTGGTGATATTGAGGGTGATTTCAGATACAATTTGCTGTTTTTGTTTTGTTTCACTGATGTGGGTTTAAGAGCAGCTTTTGTGTGTTTTGAGTGTGTGTTTGTGAGTGTATATGTGAGTGTGTGTGTGTCTGAGAGAGAGACAGAGACAGAGAGAGAGAGAGAGAGAGAGAGAAAACCTCTGGGCCAGATTACGGCTCTGCAGATACTGGACCTGTGGAAAAGATTAACACACACACATTCCTGCACTCAAACAGCAGATTATACTTTCACACACACACACACACACACACACACACACACACACACACACACACACACACACACATGCACTACACTAGACCCCCTCCCTCCACACAAATTCAAACACTAACCTGAACACATTTTTACATAACATTGACCCTACAGTACTGACTCTGCACTGAGTAGAGCTAACAAATGAGTGAAATCTCCACACACGCACACTTTATGGCTGTGTGAGTAATCCTTTATTACAGCGCAGATGCAGCAGCAGTCTAACACTCCACATTACAGCACACAATGCAATACCCGATTAAACACACACACATACACACACTGCTGACAATGTGCAGCCAGATTAGAGCAGAAGAGTGCAGGAAAAGAAGATGAATCCAGCCAAACTGACAAAGCTGAGGGATATGGCTGGTGTTGGTAGACGCTTTATACTGATCTGAGACCCGTTTTATAGCAGTTAATTCCAGGATTTAGGCTGCGAAAGCTGGCCAGAGATAAACGCTAAAAGGCGACTTTCAGCGCCTGGCCAGATACGCCAGGACAAGCTGAGGACAAAAGAACCCCATGCAAAGAGGATAGGGGTGGACATGGTTATTCTAACATGCAGACATCTGACCTCTCACTGTAAAAAGTGGAACATGGCACATGAGTTTTTCGAGCTTTGAACGGACTATTATTTATTTAAAAAGTGACTCCTAACCTCTGCACAAAATCTGTCACCATCAGATAAATAGTACACACAAAAAGATGGTTCTTTGTTGTTTTTTTGTGTAACATAATTGGTTCTATATAGAACCATAAACACTCAAAGAACCCTTTGCATGATTTAGGGTTCTTTGATTTGATGTGCTGTAAATGGTTCTATTACAACCTTTTTGAAAAGGGTTCTATATAGCACTAAAAAGGGTTCTGCTATTGTTACAAGCTTGGCATCATAACAACAGAAGAACCCTTTCTGGTGCTCTATAGAACTGTTTTCAAAACCATATATAGCACATTCTCCATTTATCTGAAGTAGTAGCATACGTCCACCTTTCAGCTTTAAGAGATAGGAGATCTCTCAAGCTCCACTCTTGCTTTATATTTGAAAAAAATCTACTTGTTTCTGTCCATTCATCCACCATAAGAAAACTTAACACAAGACAGATTGCAAATCAAACAAAAAAATCTACTGGTGTTCTCAGAACAATGGACTGACTCCCCCCCCAGAGTCCAGACCTCAACATCACTGAATGTGTTTGGGATTATTTAGATCGTGCAATTATTTCGAAGCAGAAAATGCAACCAACTTCTGCGACTGAACTTTGGAGGGGTGGAAAAACATCCCTGCAAATTTCTTTGACAAACTTAAAGAAAAGTTCTCTAAAACAGTGGAAGTTGTAATGAAGGCAAAGGCTGGACATACTAAAGATTCAAAATGATGATGATATTATATTTAGTTATCGGGGCCTCTGTGTAACTGTCTGTTAAATATGTTTTCTACTTGTTTTCTGGATGCTAAAAAATAATTAACGTGGACTTAATAGCTGTTTTGGATATTTTTGCTAGATATTTTTTAAAATATAGCACAAACTATGTAGAGCTGGACCATCTCTCACCACATAGAGCACGGATAATGTGAGTTATCCAGTGGAGTGCAAAATAAAGGACGATAAAAAAAAAGCACCATTCAGCACATCATGGTCAATGTATATGCTGCTTAACATTTCCACCTTCCCACGCCCCTTAGCACAACACAGAATGGCAGGCAATGCTAAGACACAAGCAGCTGAACAGTTAAAAGTCCATCACTAATCTAGATTGGAGCAAATAACTTTTTCGCTGGGGGCTGTGATTTTACAAAATGAGCGGGGCGCTGTGTGTCCCTCCGAGACTGTGCTACCCTATCAGACCAATATCACTGCTTCTGCTATTTTTAGTTATCACCACTAATTAATGATAAGCAATCCTGATTTGATTAGCATATGCTGGGGTTGCAAGGCTCCACTTGAGGCAGTGACAGGCTACACATTAACAGAGCGCATGCACACACAGCACATGGTTCCACTTAATCACTCCACTGCTGAGAGAGATGCAGAGCTCTAGTTTATGAATGAGGCCCCATTTTCCTCCTACATTAATCAACAGTGAAGAACATCCGAATATGTCTGATTCATACATGTGTTGTACCATGCCAGGATGTTTCTAGTTTAAGAGGTGGTTTGTAAAGTGAAGTATTATTTAGTTCATGTCTATGTTCTGTCTGTGATTTGTGACAATGTCAAGGTAATAATAAATATGGCTGTAGATGATTCCGTATTTTTTGAGAATCTGTAATATTGATAATAAAGTTCTCACTAGAATAAATACAGAAAATGTGTGGTTGGTATAGTGTAGTGGTTAACACCTCTGCCTTCAACGCTGTAGACTGGGGTTCAATCCCCACCTGGGTAAGCACCCTGCACTAAACCAATACAAATCCTGGGGCAAGACTCCTAACACCACCTCTGCATACCTGTGTAAAAAAAATGATCAAACTGTAAGTCACTCTGGATAAGAGCGTCAGCCAAATGCTGTAAATGTAAATATATGTCATATTTGAAAGATCAAACCGCAAAGCTGATAAGAAATTACCTTTGCTAGTTCCTGTAGGTGGGCAGCATTTTAGCATTATTGTGATATTACACCCAATATCATCGCTATCAGACAAAAAACGTTGTATCTCCGAAGAACCCTTTCCATGATTAAATGGTTCTTTGCATGGTGAAATGGGTTTTTAGATTGATGGAGAATGTGCTGTATATGGTTGTCTATAGAACGTTTTTGAAAAGAAAAAGTTCTTCTGTTTTTATAATGTCAAGCTTGTAGCAATACAGGAACCCTTTTTCACAAGAACCATTTACACATTCTCTATCAATCTGAAAAAATATTTCAGAATGTGACAAAGCCTTTGATCAAACAAAGGGTTCTTTGAGTGTTCATGGTTCTATATAGAACTTTTTTTTTTTTACTAAAGAACCCTTCAAGAACCATCTTTTTTGAATTATCAGTAGTGTTGATACATTGCAAGCTTTAAGTGGGGAAATTTAACATAATTACTTGGTGCTCGTAAACTGCTTTTAGGCAAATCTGATCATTCAGAAGCAACCAAACATCTGTGTGTTGCGACATCACAATCACAAATAACTGGCAGGCTGGAGCACTGTGGCCTTTTCTATGCTTTCTTACCCCAGGGGTCGCGACCTAAATGTTAAGAACATTTTGTCCTTTCAACAAAAATCAAACCACCTTGGGAGCCACAACATTTTATGTTTGTTTTACTATCTTGGAAGTAAATATGTCTCAGTATGTGCGTATGTACTAATATTTGCTAAAAATAGCACCTACTTTGCTCTACTTTAAACTTTACCTCAGTTATATCCACTTTTCTTGCATCTCTAGCAGGAAACTTTTACAAAAGAAGAACAGTTTCTTGTTAAATGTCTCTGAACATTCAAGCTTTTTATGAGGCTGATGTCAGCTTCTCATTCACCAGCTTTTTGTTCACATTTTTCCATTCTTAGCCAGTAACTATGAGCAGTTAACACCACATTTCAATAATTTTGTTTATTTTTTTTAAAATGAAAAGTCCTAAAAGGGACAAACTTTAATATGACAGTTTCTGTTTGTTTGCTGGGTTTAACATATTAGAAAAAAAATATAAAATGTGTAAGACCTTTGCCCTTTTTGCACAATCTTTGCCAAAAAGTTCAATTCAGCAAGCACATGGAAATAGTACATTAAAATGTGCAGAACTGTGTTTTCTGTAGAAGATGTGTTAACTTATTTTCACTTAGAAAAACAACAAAAAGTCATTTGAACAGGGGTGCCTTAACTTTTGCTTATTACTGTATATTATACTAAAAATTTCAGCATCACAACTCAAAACAGTTTTCCAAGCCAGTATCGTCAAAATGACCTCAGTTCAATTATGGTTTGTTATTTAAAATTTAATAAGTTCTTGACTTTGTTAAAAAATACATACATGCATGTATAAAAATACCTTTTTGTGTCTAGTTTATAATCAAATCAGATTTATTGTCACATCACAAGAGTACAGGAGTACAGGTGAGTGAAAAACTTGGGTGCAAGTTCCCACTGAATGCAGCGACAGTATTTACAACATGGAGTAGAATGGTGAGAGAAAATAGTAATAATCATAATAGTAAGTAGAAGAAGAAGAAGAAGAGAGAAAAAAAAATACATACATATAAATTAAAATAAAAATTATATTCATATATATATATATATATATATATATATATACAATATACAATAAACTAACTTAAACAATATACACAGACATACATTATATACATAATCTTATTGCACTGAATGTTAGGTAAAAAGTCATAAAATATAGATACTGCAATGCTGTGTACATGTGCAATAATCTATGTATGTGTGTGAGTGCGGAGATAGTCCAGTAGGTGACTTAGAGTAACTCAGAGTAAAGTGCATGGTAGAGAATGAGTCCGAATGTGCAGTATAAAGTAAAGTAAGTGGAGTGCAGGGTAAAGTGCAGAGTGCATTGAGTAGCAATCTACATACTGAAATCTACATTGTATCTAAAAAGAACTGGATAATTAACAGTAAAAACTGATTTCGTACTTATTTTTTTTGTGTGGTAGAGTAGAAGGGTATGTTGGCTGCAGAGAATTCAGCAAAATGTGTTGGCTGGCTGTTGTTGATGGCTTCTTACTAGGGCAGTATAACAGCCCATCTGTCCTGTTTGTCACAAGCTACGTGAAATCAATGAATTTGTCGATCAATCAGTCTGCTTTTATTGAATGGTCTGCTTTAAAAGCCACACACAAGCGTGCACAGAAGCTTGGTGTAATGCAATAAGGTATGAGGGCTGGCCATAATGGGATTACATTAGCAGATCGCATTCAAAACAACAGAGATAAAGAGAGAGGGAGAGAGTGTGAGAGAGAGAGGAGGCATGAATGAGGTGTCAAGAGTGAGGAGTTAAGCTGAAAACAGAGCGTGTCGCTGAGGAGATTGGATCCTGTGCAGGTGAGTGATGCGAAAGAGGTGTGGAACACGCATATGCACAGAGTAAGGATCTTTAGACTTTAAATACAGCGACCAACAACTTCATCATGTACACCTGCCATGTTTCTACACTCATTGTCCATTTTATCAGCTCCTCTTACCATGTAGGTGCACTTTGTAGTTCTACAATTACAGACTATACTCCATCTGTTTCTCTGCATACTTTATAAGCCCCCTTTTTAGGCTAGTGATGGACACTTCTACCCTGTTCTTCAATAGTCAGGACCCCCACAGCACCACCACAGAGCAGGTATTGTTTGGGTGGTGGATCATTCTCAGCACTGCAGTGACACTGATGTGGTGGTGGTGTGTTAGTGTGTGTTGTGCTGGTACGAGTGGTTCAGACACAGCAGTGCTGCTGGAGTTTTTATACACGGTGTCCACTCACTGTCCACTCTATTGGACACTCCTACCTTGTTTGTCCACTTTGTGGATGTGAAAAAAGAGACAACAGTTTATGTTGGTCACCCTCATGAGTGGTCACAGGACACTGCCCACAGGATGCTGTCGGCTGTATATTTATGCTTGTACTACTTTCATTGCAGCAGTGACACTGGGGTATTTTAAAACTCTAGCAGCACTGCTGGGTATGACTGAGAATGATTGACTATTTTTGTGCATCATTACTAGGGATGAGTCTGACTTTTTGAATCCCAGCAGTCTACGGGCAGAAGGCAGGATACACCTTGGACAGGTCGCCAGTTCATCGCAGGGCAGACACAGACAGACAGTCACTCACTCACACACTCGCAATTTAGCATGTCCTATTGGCCTGACTGCATGTCTTTGGACTGTGGGAGGAAACCGGAGAACTTGGAGGAAACCCACGCAGACACAGGGAGAACATGCAAACTCCACACAGAGAGGACCCTGGTCGCCCGGCCGGGGAATCGAACCCAGGCCCTCCTTGCTGTGAGGCGACAGCACTACCCACCATGCCGCCCCTATTCGAATAGTCATTAAAGTTTAAAATAAACTGAATTGTAAATTTGATTTTATATGCAGATTAGCTTCTTTCTAATTTTGTTATTAGTGATGGGCATTCCATCTCTGTTCAGTGAGTCAGACCAGTTAGCTCAACTCACATACAAGGGTTGGTTCTTTAGAGGACCGCACTCCCTGTGACATGTGTTTACCAGGATGGTAAAAATTCTGAAACCCCTGCTCTGGACAGACACCATGAGAGTGTGGGAGGTGTGGCCTTACAGAGCTTCCTGCATCTTCTCTACTGGTGCCACAGTATAGTGTAGTGTTGTGCACAGAGGGAATATTGTAAAGCTCTTTAGGTGGACACGGAAGTAAACATTGTGATAGCATGACTTAAAGCGCAGTTCAATAAAAGTTGTGATCGTAGTATATTGTCATATTTAATTTGGCCCTGAAACTGTAAATAACCTAGTTATAAAGAACAAAATTGTGAATAGCACACATATCTTACCAGCCGAGGCCTTGGTGTCTGAGTGAAGCTCCTGCTCACAGGATAGTAGCTCACTGTAGTTCATTTGATACAATTTTTTCTGGTGCTGTTTTCCCTGATGAGCTGAGATGATGTGGGTGTTTTGACGAGGCTCAAAGCCATTTTGTCTGATGTCTGAAACCTGATGTTGTGGTCTGACAACGTCCTAAAACGTACATTATGGCCTAGGTGGCTTTTTGTTCGGACGTAATGTCTGCATGACACAGTGGAACCCCTCCAAGCATGTCTAGAAGTGTCTTATCTGTGTTAGGTACAGTTAGGCTGTGTTCACATTACCAGGGTGAAGTGGCACAAATCACAAAATACAGATCTGATGTTTTCAAAGAAGTGTGGACAGACACGTCCTTCTGCTTTTCTTATCTTCTCAAAACAGCTCTGAGTGTCTTCATATGTGGTTCTAGATAGGATATGTATCCAATTTGCAGCCATACAACCATAATGAGAACATTCAAATTGGAATCTATGTGCGTTTTTTTCACTGCGCATGCACCATCCTCCAGTGTTAATGTGGCAGCAGCATCTATCCTAATGTTAGTGCCAGTAAACGCAGCAGAAGCAATGCATCTGACCCTTTTTGCCCTTGTCTCACTCTAATAATGAACAGCTGACTACTTGCATTTTTGCACATTTTATGTCTTTAAAAATATCAGGTGCTAGAATACTGTATCAAATACTGTATTCCGTTGCAGTTGTTCTGGTTGCTACCTCAGTGACTGCTGTGCTCAGATATGCTAGGCTGTCTGCTAATATGTCATAGTATGTCACATCCTGCTGTGCACATCTTGGCATATTCTCAGTACCATGAACTGCTTGTGTTCTGTTTTTTTGTATTTATTGTAAGTCTTTTGTGTTTACTGCACTGTATCGTCTGCACTGTGTATAGTTTTGCACTTGGGGTTCTTGTTGCACCATAGTCCTGGAAGAGTCTTGTTTCATTTACCAGTGTGCTTGTATATAGCTGAAATGACAATAAAGCCTCTTGAACTTGAACTCATGACAAAGGCTGTGTGAAGGCTATGAATGTGTTTATGTAACATTACTGATTTGGATATGCGCATGCGAGTCAGGACACTGTTAGGTTTGCAGTAATGATAAGTATGAGTCACTTATCTACACAAATGTGAAGCATCAAGAGCAAAGATCAGATCTGAGCAAAACATCAGAACATCAGCACTGTAAAACAAGATAACCAGGTTACTTACTGTAAACTTTAAAAAGTAACAAGATTAACTTGAAATTTTGAGCTCATAAAACTTCATATTAACAGAAGAATAACTTATGTTTTACATGTATTTATTATTTGAAATTCAATGCATTTAGCATTTCAAGTTAACCCAGCTACTTACTTTTTAAGATTAAAATCTACGTAGTGTTTTTGTAGTATAATGTGAATGTAGCCTAGATGTGGTACTTTAGGATATCATCCAGAATATTCAAAAGATCGATTATGTTTACGTGTGGGAATCTTTGCATCTTACTCTGTTTTGCACGAGACAAATCAATAAATAAACAATGTTTTTAAACTAGCGGAGTTGCTGGGGGCTGTTACCACAGTAACTCAGTTAACGGTCACCAGCTGCAGGCCTATATTACATAATCAATTATTTGAATTGTAGCTCCTTAAAATGGGTATTGGTCACAGAATTTTCATATCAATTGGCCCTAACACATTCATTTCTCATGCACGCTGCCATACCAGGGTTGCAGTTCGCTGTGGGCTGTGGAGCTCTGTACATAGGAAACAAACTCAGATAATCATTGACACAGTTCGAGTTCACATGCAGTGCCAATGCAGAGCAAATTTGCAGATGATGATGTGCCACAGGCCAGCTGACGCCATTCATTAAATTGTGCTTATTTTTATACAAGTCCAAGAGCAAGTCATCTGCTTTTGGGAATGACAGGACATATAGTTTGCCAGCTTTAAACAGCTTGTACAGAATGCGCCATCCATGGATTTGGATTCTAATCATTTCCCATCTTCTTTTTCATTTCAAATTCATTTTGCAATAATACTGTTATTTTATGTGAATATAAATGAAACAGAATAGAAGTGAATTATCAAAAATGGGTGTTTGTGAAATGTAACATTTTCCATATGGACCATTTTATTTTTTGCTAAATTAAATTGGAGTTTGGAAGTACCTCGCGTTTGATAGCCAGATTACGATTTTGCCAGCCAAACCCCACTGTTTACTCCTCCATAGCCAAGAAAAACAAGATAATAACAATAATAACAATGCTGATGGCAAACTGCCTCTGCTGGCATAGGATGCGATAGGAATAGCAACGGCATTGAGCGCGAATGCAATTATTGTTTCCCCCTATTGCTTCCCCACTATTTCCTCATATAATTGCATTGTTTACTGTATGTAAATAGGCCTTTTCCTTGTTTCTTTTTTCCGGGCGCTAATCAGCCGCTTGGTGCAAGACCCAACCTCAAAGCAAGAACCTCTCAAAATCCAGCTGTTAAGCCAAGAGGGTTTCAAAGCAGCACAGCCAAAATAATGAGCAGTTTTTCTGAAAATAAAATGAGAGTGAAGTCACCACTGCAGGTGAACTGGGTGATATCGTAGGCTTGTTTTCAAAAGCTCAGTACAGTTCGGCTCAGTGTGACAGTATTTTACTCTGGTGTTTTATTGCTGAGTGGGTCTGCATATGACAGTGCCAGTCCAATTCTCATAGACATATGGCGACAACCGCATTTAGCTAATATTCAGACTGCCTTTGTTTAGATTATTGTCCCACAATGCTTTAACAGCCTTCCGTGAACTGAGTCCACCTAATGAGAAATTCAATTTCGCTAAGTGTCAAATACAAAAGGATCTTTTTAACAGAGGTCCATAAGTCAAAGAGAGCCATATGGAGATGGATACAGTCCAGTCGCTCCTGCTGTTTGGGGAGGAAAAGAGCAAATTGGATCAGAGCTGGCCAGATGTTGCCAGGTTGTTGGTTGGGGGTGTGTTGCAAGAACATTGTAGGGACAATGGGGGATTTTGTGGGGATATTGTGAGGGCATCAGGGTATGTTGTGGGGAAATTGGAGGAAATGTTATGGGGACATTGTGGTAACACTGGGGGACATTGGGGATGTTGTGGAGACATGTTATGGGGCATTAGGGCATATTGTAGGGACAATGGGGGATTTTGTTTGGATATTGTGAGGGCATCAGGGGATGTTGTGGGGAAATTGGGGAAAATGTTATGGGGGCATTGTGGAATGTTGTGGTAACACTGGGGGAAATGTTATGGGGACACTGGGGGATGTTGTAGGGTTACTGAAGAAAATGTGAGGACATTGGAGGATGTTATGGGACATTGGGGGAAATGTTATGGGGACATTGGGGATGTGAGAGTGTTGAGGAGGGTCATTTGGGATATGTGAAAACATTTTTGGGACTTTGGGGAATATTTTGGAAATGTAGGAATATTGTGGAGTATTTTGGAATTATTGGAGGAATTTTTTGAAGACATTGGGGTAATGTGATGGGGACATGTCGGGGAATGTATTGGATACATTTGGGAAACATTGGAACATTGGGGGACATTTTGTAGAGCTGTTGGGAAAATTGTGGAAGTTTTGGGGGAGAATGTTGGGACGTTGGGGGGAAGAAAAAGTACGTGAAGACGAGTGAAATGAAATGGCGACTGTGGTTACAGTGAACAGTGCACTTTAGTCCATTATATGCTGGATCAGAGGCTGAGGCTGGAGCAATGCAGAATAATGGAAATGTGGAGAGGGTAGAGGGGAGGAAGTGATGGAGAGAACAGACGTTTGGGAAAGAACAGAGGGAAGCGTACTCTGCTAGAGTCAGATCTTCAAGCCATGTACAATTCTCTCTGTCTCTGTCTGTCTCTCTTTCTTACACGAATGCTAGTGTTACACAGCCCTTAACAGTGGCTCAAGTGGCCCAAAGCCTGTGGGATGTGTCAACATGCAGACCCATTAAATCATTAGACTCTATTCATTATTAACTCCAACAGACATGCTCCCATACACTCACACACACACAGGGTCTGCAGGCATTCCATATTCATGCCTTGAGCCTGAGAACAGGACTGACTTTAACAGGCTGATCTGGTAGAAGAGGAGGCCACACACACACACACACACACACACACACACACACACATTTTTATACTGTCTCAGGATTATACATATAAATGACTGGAGTGTCGTAATATGTTAATTTTCATTTTTTCAATACAGGGGTCACGAGACGACATGCGCCAGTTAAATGCAGTTAGATTCTATGTTCTAAAGTGCGATGTCAGGAATGGGTTATATAGTTCTATTTAACACAGTCTATTACAATTCCTTAAAATATTGACCATGAATGTCAAAAAACTGGTATGGTTAGCTGAGCTTGGGTGGTTGAATGCAGACGGCATTTGAAATGGTGAGCTTTCTCAGTCACAATGCACAGTAACAATGGACAAATCACAGTAACAATGGACAAACAAAGGTGGAACTCAGGATGACTGTGCCGACATTACTCACTGTGCGGATGTTAAATATACTAACCTTTTAAAACAACACCCAAACATGACAACGCCACGTTAGTGTTGAGAGTGGTGGGGTGAAGTGTTGGGGGGGTCAAGGCCGTCTAAACTGAGGTTTTTCAGAGGCACCCTCCAAATGAAGTGTCGTTAGAAAAAAGAAAAAAACAGTAAGATGATTGCACAAGCTACCAAAGAAACCCACAGATGTGAGTATTTTAAAAAAGTATGATAACCATTGTATTGTCTTAGTTTAATGTCATTTCAATGTATTATGGTCCTTCATAAAAAGCATAAAAAATCACTAGTTGTAGCTACCTAGTTGATTCTCGTTAGCTACCTAGCTACATTTCTCATTCTACCTTAAATGATGCCACAGGCATCAGAACTGCTTCCCTCTTTGAGGTGGAAAAGGAAAATTCGAACTAGAAGCTGGTGAATAGCTGACTTCAGCTTCATATCACTGAAGAATTAAGGGTGGGCAATAATAACTGCCATAGCCCCCTCTTTGAAGACATGTGATGTCCTTAAACTTAACTGAAGACCAGCAGTGAGGTGGCTGAACTTTACCCTCCTTTGCTGTCACTGCAGACTGGCAGGATCACATACAGAGCAGCGCTAGTAGCATGTTAATGAGGTAATGTTTGTGTTTATTTGCAGGTCCCATTTTATAGGGGAAGATTTCGACCATTACCCCTTGGGGTAAACAAAAGAAATGGGATTGGACCCTACTCTTTCTATTTATCTCTATATCTTACTCTCACTTCATCTCTCTTTCTTTCTTGCTCTCTCTTTCTTCCTCTCTCTCTTTCTCTCCTTCTCTTGCTGTGTTTATATCTGTCATCCTCCATCTTTCCCTCTCCCTTTATCTGTCTGTCTTTCAATTCTTTTTTTTCCACTATGGTTCTTTGCATGACTGTCTCAAATACAAGGTTGCCAAAGAATACTTTTGAAATCTAATAATAATTATTATATTGTAATAACAATATGAATGCCAATATTAGTCAGAACAAAACACAATAAGAAAAGATATGAAAACATATTAAAATAAAATGAAACAACACTAATGAAATAATATTAATAGTAAGCACACAAACAGTACATTTCATTCTTATGTACATTTCTTTGAACCTCCACTGTCTCTCTCTCTCACTCTCTCTCTCCCTGTGCATTGACCTTGCTCCCTCTCTCAACCTGTGTGTGGCAGAGTGTGACAGCAGCAGGGAGAGGAGTGTGTGTGTGTGTGGGTAAGAGAGCACTGAGGTGTCCAGCACTTAAATTGCCTGTTTATTTCCAGTCACTGCGTCATTTACAGAGAGGAGGTAGAGACAGTGTTGTGTGTGTGTGTTTGTGGGAGTAAAGAGGAGAGAGGACGAAAATTCAGATAAGGATGTGTGTATGTGTGAGTGTGTGTGTGTGCTTGTGTGCGTGTGTGTGAGACCAAAGCAGAAGCAGATTTTTCATCGTGTATGTGTGTGTGTGGGGGGGTGGTGGAGGGTTTGGGGGTTGTAAAAGGAGTGAGGAGAAGTATTGGGCCATTGTTAATTGTGTGTGGGTGTCCATCTCTGTGATGGAGGAACTGTATGTGTGTGTGTGTGTGTGTGTGTGTGTGTGTGTGTGTGTGTGTGTGTGTGTGTGTGTGTGTGTGTGTGCGTGTGAGTGATTAGTGGGTTTGTGTTGGCTCAGTGCATCACTCTGTACAGAGCAGCAGCTCCAGTCTCCCTCTGCTGCCTTTGTTTTATCATCTGCCACCAACAATCAAGACTAAACACATATAAGCACATATACGTTTATATTCCTATATTTTAGGGCTGCTTTGATTCATCAACATTTAAGGGTGACTGATATGTTTTTAACAGCCAATACCAGTACTGATCATTAGCAGACAGAGGCAGCAGCCATACATTTACCAAAAACATATATCATCAGTAACCTTTAATGAAATATTAACACTAAACATGAATATTACAGGAAATACATTGCATGGAGCTTCATGATAGTATAAACATTTGGAAATTATGATGAGGAAATATGAAAATGAGCAATTGATAAATCTAAAAAAGTATAGCTAAATTTTAGGGCATGATTTGATAAACTTTGCTTAATTTAACATAATGGAAAGAAAAATACACTTCAAGTCACTGTTTTCTGCGCTGCTGATTGGCTAAGGGCAGCGCACTGAATCTCTGATCTTAAGTAGCTAGGGATTATTTATTGAGTATTTATTAAGTATTTATGGTTATTTCTTTTTTTGGCTCGTTGTTTATCGGTGGAAAGGAACCCCAGCACCCATTATAGAATATAGAACACGAAAGTGTTGAAGTCTGAACTCTGGGGTGGTCATTCAGCAAAGATGCGTAGCATTGCATATCCTTCTAAAAATACTAGGTTTTGCTTTATGGACCAGCCATTCAGGAAAGAGGTCATTTACATCTGTCAATACTAAGGAAGGAGAGGTTGGGAAATAGGGTTAGGGTTAGGGTTAGGGTTAGAAAAAAATGAATTATTATTGTTATTATTTTGGTGCAGAAAACCACTCAGATGTTGTGAGTGGATTTGCAAAAATAAACAAACAACAGCTAAATAATTAAACAAACAAACAAAATTAAAGAAAACTGCAGAATATGGGCCAAATTGAACACAGTCCATCCTTCAGAGATCGTCAGAGATCTCCTTCCTGTCATAATCATTTCTTCTGCCTCTCTTCCTCTCTGTTTCATTATCTCTCTCTTTTTTCTCTGTCTTACTCTTTCCTGAGGTCCCACGCCTCCGCTGTGAAAAACATCAGCTCCCTCTTTGTCTCACTTTATTTCTCCTTTCCTCTTTTCATTCTCTCCCCCACGCCGTCCTTGAACTGGCTTTTCTCCTTCTCTCCCCTCTGCCTGAATATGGCATGTCAGAGCTCATCTCCTCCAGCGCTTCTAAATGAGTGCGGATGGAGGGAGAGACAGAGAGAAAGAGAGAGAGAACAAAAACGAGGCGGTAACTGTACAGCCAGGCTCAAAATGGCACCGTCTCCAAGGGCGCAAGAAAAGAGAGATGGGGGGGAAAAAAGGGAAAGAGCGATGGACTGAAGGAGAGATAGATTTATCCGGCAAGGGGAGGAGAGGGGGTCACAGTGACTGATTCGGAATCAGATTAGAGAGAGAGAGAGTTGGAGCGAGAGAGCTTGAAAGACAGCGGATGAGCAGTGGTAAATTGAGCATCACTCTGCATATGGATGACTCTTAATTATGTGAGCTAAAAGCTTTCTTATTAGGAGCACTCAATCGAAGAGAGAGAGTGAGAGAGCACTCCCTCTATCTTTTATCTCTCTCTTCACTTCCTTTTCTTTCTCTGTCGCTCTTTCTCTCACTGCCCATGGTCAAAAGATGAAGAGATGCTTTTGCAGTAGTTAATGCCTGACTTTTTACTATATGTAACGGTCTCTCTCTCTCTCTCTCTCTCTCTCTCTCTCTCTCTCTCATTCTCTTTGTCTCTTTCTTGCTCACCTCTTTGTTTCTTTTTCCCTCTCTCTCTCTCTCTCTCTCTCTCTCTCTCTCTCTCTTGTTCTCTTTGTTTGAAAAAAATTCTATCCTTTTATTTCTGTTTTTCTTTTGTTTCTATCCCTTTCACTCTCTTTCTTTGTGTCTATTACTGTAGCTCTCTCTTTTCCTCTTCCTGTCTCTTTTCTATTTCTTTCTCTCATTCTCTCCTTCAATTTGTCTTTCTATTTCTATTTTTATTTCTTTGTCTAATTCTATTTTTCCTCTTCTTTTTGTTTCAACTGTTCTGATTGTCTATTATTCTGGAGTGTGTGTGTGTGTTTGTGTGTGTGCTCTCTCTCTTCAAAGGTCATTACAGGAGTTTTCTCTGCTCAGATAGTTCCATATAACAGAAAGAGAGAGAGAGAGAGAGAGAGAGACTGAGGGAAAGCTTTATATATATATATATATATATAGAGAGAGAGAGAGAGAGAGATCATTTTAATAATAGAGTAAGCTAATTAACAATACGCCATAAAACTGACACTTCTTCACATTTACTGCTCAGTGTGACTTCTAGTCTCAGAGCAGCCATTACACACAAATGTATACACACACATACACACACAAACACACACACATACACAGAGGCATTAATGTTAAATCTACTTTCACTGAAGTACATTCATCATAGTGTCACACTGTGTACTTTTGCCTTTTCCCCATGTTAAAACAAACACACACACACACACACGCACACACACACACGCACAGGCACACACACAAACGCACACACACAAACACACACATGCACACTCAGATATCAGGGGTTTTGTCTCGTGTCAGTGAATGAGTTCAGTGTCCAATTAATGTAAGCGTTCCTCTGCCTGACAGTCATTCCTGCCTTCAACTTATTCTCCAATGAGTTCACGACCCTCTCTCTCTCTCTGTCTCTCTCTGTCTCTCTCTCTCTCTCTCTCTCTCTCTCTCTCTCTCTCTCTCTGTCTGTGTGTCTTTCTTTTTCTCTCTCTACCTCTCCTTCTCCCTACCTGCCTTTCTCTCTCTCCCTTTTTGCTTTCTCCCTCTCTCCTTTTTTCTCCCTCCCTCTTACTTTATCTTTCTTTTTGTATTTTTTCTCACTGTTAAAGAACAACAATAACATCACCTACAGCAAACAACAACACTAATAACAATATTAATAACCATAATTACAGTAACTGCAATTTTTATTATTATAATTAAAATAATCAGCAAACCAGTGCTTTGCATATGGTGTGTAGTGGTAGGGATCCTCTCTCTCTCTCTCTCTCTTTCATTTAGTCTGTCTCACCCTGCTCTCTCACTTTCTCTCTCGCTCACTCTATCCCTCAGTTTCTTTCTCACTCTGTCTGTATTTTCCCTCTGCCTCTCTTTTTTTAACTCTCTCTCTCTCTCTCTCTCTCTCACTCTGGCTCTCTTCCTCTCAAATGAATTGAGAAGAAGAAATGAGGTGTTGGTGTGTGCTGAATGGTTAAGCAGTAAGGGACATGTGCACGCACACACACACACACACATACACACACACACACACACACACACACACACACAAACCAAAAATCCTATTTACACTCGGCCTCTTAGAGTGACTAGTATATGGATTGCATCCTGATAAGATTTTAGCCACATGCATTTACACTTAGTATTCAAATGTGTACCCAGTTAGTCAGGCTGTAGGACTGAATATGCAGATCCACTCAATACATTGCAAACAATTACCAATTCATCCCCTTATAAGGTTTTATCTAACATTTTTGTTGTTTGATGTTCTTATTCTATGAGAACTTCTTAACATTATGTGAGGTGGGGTTTTTTTGCGTTCTATACATTTTGGACTCTTTTTCCAGGAAACAAAAAGGTTCTATTTCCAAAGTGAGACTCTAACATAGTTCTATAAGGTTCTATCTGCAAGCCAGTTAGCCCTTTGAATACACACAAGAGGACCAGTCAGGTTCTGCTTCTTTGTCATGTCACCACTCTGCTCAGTGACTGCAGGAAAGGTTCACTGAACTTTATTAAAGATGAAAATGCTGGTGAAACCGTGCAATTGTAATTGTGTTACTGTCTGAAACTCTATAAATATTTAGCCTTAACGGTAATTAAACAATATACATTTGAATGGAGGGGGTTTTAGGTCTTAATTACAACATAAACATTAGTTTTATTCATTCATCCATCTTTTTTCTTTTTTCCAAAATACATTTTGTTGCATTAGAGTGAAAAATTTTGATATTAAACAAAAACTCATATTGACCTGCCACACTTAATTGCTGGGACAGCTTATTACAGTAGCCGGTCTCTGTCTAATCTAATAGAAACTTAAACTAAAGGTCCTAAAACTGACCTCTGCACTGGACAATATATTTAGCACTGACCTTTATACTTAGTCTACAGTGCTCTTTTGAATAAGAAAAAAATGATTTGTACCTGCGATCCTGAGGGAGAAGCGGCCCTGAGGGAAAATGTTTGTGTGTGTGTGTGTGTGTGTGTGTGTGTTATTACAGAAGCAAATCTTATCTTAATTTAAGAATCTTATCCTACAGTATCTTGTCTCAAGTTAGGAAATCTTAAGTCGATTGAAGTTGACAATCAACTGTCATGTTTGTTACTTAGCAACCGACCATACGCGCACAGCTGAAATGTTAGTTAGCCAGACAGTTAATGTAAGCTGCCGTTGCCAATTTAAAAAAGGTCAAACAAAACTAAAGCACGATAAACCTGAAGTTAAGAATATTGTGTCAACACTTCGTGATGTTTATCACAACATCGCTGCTCCACAGTTTCAGTTTTCCAAACGCTTTAGCTGAGCACTTGTTCCTCCTAATAAGCACACACATGCTCAGCTCTGTCTCCTCATTATTCACCACCATCACTCTGATATTTTATCAGAGTTTTCATCAGCATTATTAAAGATAATAAGAGGGGATGATGGAGATCGTGTCTTCAGGGTCTGGGGTTTTAAAACGCTGTTTAAAAAACCCTCACAAGTAAAAGCACTGTTTTCAGCGTAGATAAATATAACGTCACTATGCTAGTTATAGTGAACTGTGCTGCCTGTCACTGCACAAAACAATAGAACTAGATGGTTGCAACAGAAGTCAAGACAGCTTTGCTGTTGATTTATAAAGCTTTAGGATGTTTCTGTTATATTGTTTTTATATCTGGAGTTAGCATAAGATTATGAGCTTAAGAACTGAAATATTTTCTGTCCTAAATTCAGTCCTAACTGAAGTCATGGTATATATTAAAGACGCATGAAGTGACGAGGTGTAAACCCGTCAAAGATTAAGCAAATAAGATCTATAAACATGCAGTTCTGTTTCTATGCCACATTTCTGTCAGTTCTGCTGACATGTACACACACATACACACACACACACCCTCACACACACATACACATGGTGATCCTTGAACTGGAGTGTATTCACTGGAGTGTATTCATATCAGTACGGTTTTAAAGAGCGAGGCTGTTTTTCCCTTTTCAGCACAGCCTCGTTCAAAAGAGATGCTGCACTCTGAATTGAAATGTTAATCTATAAACTGCTCATCACTTCCACATCCGCATGACTCAGAGTCCATTAGGTGGACATAGGGGTGGGAGATCAGATGATGCGCCGTTGTCTTTGTGATGAATTATGTCTCAATTTGCTGTCGTCAGCAGTTACGTAACTGAAATCTAAATGTATGTTAGGGTTTCCATTTAAGATTTAAAAATGGTAAACAAAATGAGTATATCGCTTTTATGAAGGATCCATTTAAAAACAGTTACCCCGGATGGGAGTGATTTTGAATAAGGGGGAATAAACAAACGTCATGGCTGTCTGTGTAGTGTTTATGGAAGCTAACTGGTGGGATATGGCGTCTGTGAGTCATGGCTGTACATGTCAGTATGTATATGATGGGCCCAGTAAAGATTTTAGGCAGTCCGGTTGCCACAGGCTCCCCTTCATCACTGGCTTATTTCTTGACCCATTTTAAGCTTGTGAGATGTAGACAGAAAACATGTTCTTTACTTTGGATGTCTTAGCCTCTGTAAAGGCTTAATCTCTTTTATTTTTAGAAGTTTAGTTTGCGGGTGACCTGTTAACCTGCTTAGCCTCTGTTAAACGCAGAATATATCCAGTTACAGGGAATATTAAGTGTAAATTTGTTAAAGAGAGTCAGTTCTTTGAAGTATAGTGCATTCCTGAGAGGTTTATACTCGTAATGTTCTTGTTCTTGCCATAGTTCTTGCTACATGTATCTATAAGTGCCATTTTCTGTACAGTCACATGGAAGGTGTTGGGGGGGGGGGTGTTCGAAAGGATGAATAGTCAAGTGGTGTGAGAAATAGATATGTTCTGAAGTGTTCTCCAGACTGTACATTGAAAGTGTCTGGCAGATCTCTCTCTCTCTCTCTCTCTATGATAATCTAAATCCATTTCTCCCTCGGTTTAAACACTCATGTTTTCCACTGCAGACCATAGATTTGTAGGGGGGGGATTCCAGTTTGGAATCTAATCTTGGCTTAGCCTGTGCCAGGCAGCAGGTGTATATATTATCTATTAATACAGTCAGATGTAAGTGCTTTGTGGCAGGCATCCCACAATTGATTTAAGATGGCGTGCAACTCATGGACATTCATAATTGCCAAACAATTGCCTGGAAGATTTGAAACTTAAAATGCAGGGAGTCTAGAATTGTTAACAGAAGCAGGTTTTCTATTAATAGGCACTGTGAGTCAGTGAGAACTATCTTGACTGTCTTTGATTGTTAGCTCAGAGTGTTTTAGAGCTAAATTACATGAAACCCAACTAATTTCAGACTGTTAAATACAGTCGTTTGCAAGTTTGGGTCAAATCACATGTTTAGTTGATTTTCTAAATGAAAGTAAGTAAACATATCCTTTACAGAGAATACATTTAAATGTGCATGTTTTTCTGATCATTTTAGTGCACAAATTCTTTTTATTTGCTGAGTTTAACTTTTTTTTTTCCCAAACATGCAGTATTAAATGTGTCATAACCTTTGCACAGGCCACTTTTTTTTCAGCTCAGTATGTTTAATTCTGAACATTTAAAATTAAAACATGTAGTACTGTGGTCTCTGTAGAGGATTTATGAACTTATCTTCACTTGGAAAATCAATAAAACATGTCATTGTATCAGAGGCACCCAAACTTTTGCATAGGAATGTATATACAAACATTAAAAACATAATTAAATGAACAGATCAAATATAGACTACAAATATTGTGATATAGTAGATTGATACGTTGCCAGAGTATTGATATTTTATTATTTGAGAGGTTTTTTTCAAAATGCAACATATGTCACTTCCATGGGTTTTTATAATACATATTTTGATATATACAAGATGCATACAAGGAATATCAGTGCTACATAACAATTAATGCAACCTTTAATAGCGAAATACAAATGGTTGTTGACTGTGCTATATGTCAGCTGTTAGTCTTTTAAAACAATGTTTGTAACACTTTATAAACGCACATGCATTTGAGAAAAATCTTTCTCCATTTTGGCCTTCTGTCCACACTGAAATAGTGTTTTAGATTAAAATAAAGCTCCCCCAGAGTGGGAAAGATTTGAAAGTTTTCTTGTGGTGTGGATGGAGGATAACAGACAATGCCATAACAACATTGTCACCTATATTGTCTTTGCTTACTCCTTGAAATGTCATCCCAGCTCCATAAGTGCTATGTTTCCAATACTCTATTGGAATTGAACATAGTGTATCTACACACAGCTCTATGGCACACCTGTGCATGATGCCTTTGCATTGTTACTTAGTCTAGCCATCTTTGCTAGGCTCATGTACTCAGTATAGCTGTATTCCTGCAGACAAAAACTTTGAAAACCATGTAAAAATCCTAATGAAGACAGAAACAAAATATATTCCTATAATTGTGGTAAAATAATATCTCGTCCACAAGATCATCCTTGTCACGCCTCAGGCGGACTCGGACTCTATCTCAGACTCCATCTCCCAGACTGCATCGGGAGATCACATGACTCAGGACAAGCGCCCGCGTCACTACCAACACTCGCAGGCTCCTGATTATTGATCAGACACACCTGTACAGGTTGACCTACTTTGGCACTATTTAAGACTGGTCCACAGTAGGGTTCGGTGCGAGGTATTGCCTCTCAACCATAAGAACATTCTTTTCTTATTTTTACTGACTTCGTCTTTAGTTTCACCCTTTTGTACTTTTGCTGGCGGTTTTTGGCTTTTTCCGTGTTTAGACTTGGAACTGGTTTGTGGATTATTAATTCTGTCTATCCCTGGGATATTGTTAGATTCGTATTTAACTGTCTCTCCGTGTTCGTCTCTCCCCTGTCAAATGTTCCAGTCCTGAAAATGTCTTTTTCTTTTAAGAGCAAGGCTTTAAGCCTTCTATTGTTTGGATAATGTAAGGGATAGCATCATTACCCCACACATTCAAATCAAATTCTAGGTAATTTGATTTTATATTCAGGAAGCAAATACTGCTGACAAAAGTCCATGGACTAGACTCCTAATGTTACATTACTTTGTCAACTTTTGATTCATTAATGTGAGTGTAAACTTTATTATATAAATCACAGAAACTTTTCTTAGGCATATTTAATCATTTGCAGTTAAAATAACTGTCATATTACAAAACTACTTACGTATTCTACATATAATAAATCTATGAAAATTGAAATAGAACTTATCATGACTTAAATATGATAGTTCTGTATTGTATCCCCTATTGACTGCCACCCCTAGCTTTCCTCTTAAAGAATTGATTTCCCAGTTTTCCTTAATGGGCCTTTCAGTTTCCCATTATGTAAGTGGCCTTGCACTCTTTTGCTGATATATATTGACTTTATTGATCTTGTTTGGTTTTATTAACACTGATTGAATTTGGCACTACACTTGATGTGTTTTGCCAGCATAGTGTTTTAGCTGCTAAGCTACATAAGCTATGCAGTAGCACACAATGGGCATGACAAATTGTAGGTAATATCCTGAGTTTTAGGCTCATTAACCTTTGAAGAGATTATGTATATGTGTGTTTGTGTGAATCAGAGGACAGCTCGACCTGCTGTTTAGTTGCTTTGGTACTGTCAGCACAGGCAGTAATTTATTTGTCCCAAATCTCCTTCACACACTCACCGTTACCTCATTGCCTCATGCATACGCACAAACATAAACAGGCTGCTCAGTGCAGCACTGGTCTGGTGGTCTTTATCGGCCACTTACTCGTCTGACTAACATATATTTTTGCCGTCTATACTTAAGGATTTTTTGTAAAGGACATTACTTTGAAGTGGTGATTAGGCCTGTCATGGTTATTACATAATCACCTGTTTAGCATGTGTTTGACCTAAACACAGTTATTCCAACTGATCGCAACTAGGACTGAAAGATTTGTGGACAATATCAAATTGCGATTGTAATGACATAATAATAATATTGTGTTTGCAATTTAAATTTGATTGTTTTCTTTTTTGGGCTTGAGGCTCTGTTACCATTAAATTATTTAAATTTTCTCAAGTTAAAACTCAAGATAACTGTGAATAATGTCAAATTTAATTAAAATCATAACTGTGGTGATTCAAAAAATTGCACTCTTTCAAAATGCTATTTTCATTTGAAATGATTCATTTTTCAGCTGTAATCACAAATATTAAAGCTAATCATTATAATTCATTATTATAATATTATTATAATTCATTATTCATTATAATTCATAATTCATGCATGTTTACACTGCAACAAATTGAATGTAAATGGTTCTTGTCTTGTTCTTGTTTTAAATTTGTAATCATTGACACAGCATGTTCGGCCTTTTACCATCTATACCAAAGGACTATTTATAAACAGGGCTTACCTGAGTGCTGATTAGACCTGTCGTAGTTATCATGATTGCAGTAAGACGAGCAGATCACAATTATTTAAACTGACATTTAGAAATGTTTATTTGAACTTGAGCTGTGTCTCTCATCAGTTGGGAAATAAGTATCGACATCTTCAAAGTAAGAAAGCGCTAATCAGCCAATGCGGCCGTTATAGGCTTGTATATAAATACAATTTAATTGTCTTTATAAAAAAAAGAAAAAGAAAAAAAGACCAACACACACACACACATTTTGTATTCCACTTATCCATATGGGTCATGGGGGGTGGGGGGTGGGGTCCCTAGTTCCCCCTTGTTCCTATGTCTGTTTCTTGCCCTGTGTTGTAGACATGTGTTTTCTGCCATGTGCTTGTGTTGTTGTTTTTGGTTCTTGTGCTCCACCCCTTCCCCACCTTCCCCATTAGTATGTACCTGTCTGTAGTCTCTGTCTCCTTCCTTTCCCAGGTGTTCCCCATTTGTTGTAACCTTTATCTAGCCCTTTGCTTCAGTCAGTGTTTGTCTGGTCTATTAGTCACTTGTCACTCATCCTGATGTAGTTGTTCTTTCCCTGCCTCATGTTTCGCTCACTCTGTGTGTTTCTTTGTTTAAGCCCTTTAGTTAGTTATTTTGTATTTTGATTGTTTGTTTTTGTTATTAAAGTCTGCTCGCACTTAGATCCAGCCTCTCTGAACTTTCCATACTTGACAAGCCCCAAACCAAGAGCCTTCTTGGACTCTAGGCCGATGAAAGTGTACAAGTTAAGCTTGTCGATTTGTGTCATCACAGTGAAAAAACTAAACAAAAGTTAAACGGATAAAACATATGTGTTGACATGCTTTTTATGCTGGGAAAGTAAAATCATATCTCATCTGGTCACACAGAGTGCATTTTTGTGATAAGTGTAAATGTAATCTGGCTGTGGTGCATCCACAATGCTGACAGAAAACATGTTAAGGCAAGGTGTAAACAGGCTTGTACAGACTTGCTATGATTTGCATGAAATACGTCAGTATACAAACATTTTTTTTATCATTAAACTGTTGAATGTTTTTGACTGGAGTAAATGGTTTCTGACGGGTCTCTGTACACTGCTGGAACTCAGGTGTAACAAATAATTATGTTTCATTATTTAAACATAAAAGTTTCATATCCACATCTGTTCAATGTGAACCACTATGAACGAAAGTCAAAGACTATCAATAGTCATTGAAAAGTTGGATGTACAAAAAGTCAATTGAACACTCTAGAACTTAATAAAAAAAAAGATAATCCATCTTCCCTGATCTCATTTATAACTGATAGAAGCAGATATTGACATTCAAAGTTTGACGCACTGCTTCTCTGCTGTTATGCACCATTCTGTCACTGCATCCTTGAATAAGTCATGTGTGTAGTGCAAATATGACATAGAAGTTCTTACTTTTGGCCACAAGTGCAATGTTTACAAAGGCTCTATTTTCTTTTCCTCAAAGAGTGTATACTGGAATACTGGTATAATTTAATGAATGACCCCTGTACATTAATAACAGAAGTGATCTGCGATGATTCCATGTGAAATTATTAAATTATTTGTCATTTTATATGATTTTTCAAAGTTTTAGATACCCTAAACCCCCTTTGCTACAATAACAGACTCTATTCTTCTAAGAAGAAAGATTTTGGAGTGTTTATGTGGCGGTTTGTGCCAATTTAATCAAAAAACAGTGAGGTCAGGCATGAAATGGACGAGAAGGCCTGGCACGCAATCGACATTCCAGCTGTTCCCAGAGGTGTTCAGTAGGGTTGAGGTCAGGGCTTTGTGCAGGCCACGTGAGTTCCTCTACACCAAACTCGTCATGTTTTTATGGAGCTTGCTTTGCACACAGGGGCACAGTCTTTCTTGAACAGGAAAGAGCCTTCCTCAAGCTGCTGCCACAAAGTTGGAAGTATATAATTGTCAAAAATGTGTTTGTATCCTGTACAATTAACATTACCCTTCACAGGAACTAAACCCTGAAAAACAGCCCCAGACCATTATCCCTCCTCTACCAAACGTTACTGTTGGCAGTGTTCTAGTAGGTGGCATTCTCCTGGTATTGGTCAACCCCAGATTTGTCTGCTAGATCAGACTACTAGATAGTGAAGTATGATGTATCACTTCAGAGAATGTTTTCACTGCTCCAGAGTGCAGTGGCAGTGTGCTTTACACCACTCCAGCTGATGCTTGGCAATGCACATACTGACCTTCAGCTGCTTGGCCATGGAAACCCATTTCCTGAAGCTTCTGGCACACAGTTCTTGTGCTGGTATTGCTTCCAGATACAGTTTGGAACTGTGTAGTGAGTGATGCTATGAGGCTGCGCCTACTTGCTTCTTGAAATAACATGAACAGATCTACCAGGGCAGAAATTTCACTTAAGCTGACTTATGTCAAAGGTGGCATGACAGCGCCTCATTTAATGTCAGCACGCTTAGATTGCCTAGCTATGTGCTTTGTTTTTACATCTATTGTGTAGATTGAAATTAGGAGACATTTGAATTTACTTGAAGGTTATTTTTAAAAGTGTAGACAAAAAGTCTGCATAGGTAAGATACTGGAACATTCTGTGTAATTCTAAGGGTCCACCGAGGGTCCACCCAGGACCACTTGAGGTTTTTTTCTGTATAAGCCTAATCAAAGGTATTCACACATCAAGAGGCCCAGTGCCACTGTTTCTTCTCAGCAATGACTGTTATAAGCACTTGATGTCACATTAGCTAATATGATGTTAACTCTAATAAATACCTCCATTTCTTTTCTCTGCAGAACAAGGCTTTTCTGGACTAAACAAAGATCAATGGTCTCTTCTTCTCTCAAACCATCGCTGGCAAACACAGGGGACTTCAATTGAATTACCGGGGATGTCCAAGAGCAGTCTTTTTTCTCTACAAAACTAGAACAAACGGCATCGTAAGGAAAAGCTACAACACACCAGGGATGGTAGGAAGTTGTTGCAGGCGGTGAGGGGAAAGGCTTGAAGGAAGTGCACTGCATTTTTGATGCAACATGATTACAAATAACACAATTCATCTGTCTGTGGGGTTTTGAATGTTAAGGCTATGCTGAATGCTGAATGAGAAAGCAGCGGCTGCCATCAGATCAAAGGTGATATTGGAGAGGCTTGACTTGGAGTCAGCAGCGTTGTGGACGTCACGTGGGAACTGGCCTTTTGTTGTTCCCGTAAGAACAAATACAGATGACTCTAAAATCATATTGTTTTTTCACAGAAGCAGCTTGCAGATGGATTATGTTGATAAAATGAATCGGACCTTCGTAATCCTATATCGTCTTTGCTTGGTTTGCCACTTCCTGATGACATCTCATTCTCCTGAACTTCAGTCTAGTGTTCTTTTGGAATAAAAACACCCAAACACCCTGAAAACTCCTTCAGACCCTGGGAAAACTAATGACTACAGAACCCCAAATGTGGAGGAAAACTATCTACAGCTTGGATAGTGATCTCTTATTTCAGTGAAGTGGACTGCAGCATCCCTTGGTCTGCTCCAGGATTGTCCTTGAAGGCCTTACATCTCTACTTGTGTCAAAGGTAAATGCCCTCAATTTTATGTGTGTATGTGTGAGTCTGGCTTACCTTGATCCATCAATGGATCTAATGTTCTATCCAAACTGCCAGAGGCAGTGTTTTTTGTGCCCATTTGATTTTCAAGTGTGCATGTTTCACATGGTCTTAAACATACTGTGGATTGACTGCAGTGCTTATTAACTGGTTGGAAGGAGTAAATGTTCACAAATTAGCACAAGTGAGTGATAAGAATGACAGAGCATCATTAAGTGGAAGATTCTTCTGACCAGACAATAATTGGCAAATAAAACAGGGAAGAGTCTTTTTAACTCCCAGGCTTTGTTTCAGCCAATATCCCTGAAGCATCTTATCAAATAATTACAATGATCGAGTGAGTCACTAACTGTCAGCTGCAGTTGTTGATTGGCATGAAAGTGTTTGATACACAGTAGTGAATGCAGAGGGTTTAGAGTGATTGCACACAAAAGTAAAAGACTGAGTTCAGATAGAATATTAGTGATCAACATGATATTTAGCACTATGTAATAGCCTGTGTACTGTATCCCTAAACTCTAATACAATAACTCATATTCAACTAAGTATTGGGGTTTATTAAACAGTTGGGACGTAGTCATAGTATAAGCACATTCTGTATATCATTAGTGTATATAATGACTTTTTTGTGGCTTGTTTTATTTTGTACAGCATCTGAAAGCACCAGCTGCCCTTTGCATTTTGTTTCATGACAGTCAGAGCGATACAGATGGTCCAAGATTACTTGGGATAAAATTTGAATAAATTTTGTTATACAAAGTTTATCAAAGTTCAGAATATTTTCTTTCTTTTATAATAAGCGTTGCCATTTATTTCATGCCAGGGCCCACAAGTGGATTTGCTGTTCAGTAAAACATGATGCTTTTGGTTGCCTGAATATGTCCTATAAAATAAAAACAGGCATACCATAAGCTACCATACCATAAGCCATCCATATATGACATACAGCATATCTTGATAGCAGCCAACCCTGTCTTTGCAGAACTGGAGCTAGCACAGGGGTGTGTTTAGGGTTTGGCTATTGGGCTGTAGCCTCTGGTCTATTTTTACTGCCAAAATATTTAATATGAATATGAATTATGGGCTCACACAACCTCTGAATCTTTTGTGGTAAATGTATCCCTTCCTAAGCTGCTAGACTTTTGAGACCCATTGTATGGGAGTGAAGCAACACATTTAATCCTTTATAGGAGTATTGTGATTTATTCCCACTCATGCTGATTATTTTCTTTATCAAGTGTTCCATAGTTTACCATAGCTTTGGATGGTGGGCTACTGTATAATTTTCTGACATGGTTTAGTTGAGTACCCAATTTTATCAGTCAGCATTATTCACAGTACACCAGTTGCTATGGTCAAAATAAATGAAACTCACAGTGCCCCCCTTTTTTCATTGAAAAGAACATTGGATCTTGACTGCTGAACTAAAAATATCCATGGTTTTCATTTCAGAAATCTCGTCACCCTATGTTACACAGCTCCAAGGATGTGCTGTTTATGATGTAGTTGAGAAGGCTGAGATCAGTAGCTAGGCTAGCTTCTCTAGCTGATGTTAGCAAAGGCTAGAAACCAGGCCAGTGAATACATATTTTTCTAATAAATAACATGTCAGCACCTAATCCACTGAGGAGGAAATACATTATGTAGAAGACAGCGAGTCCTCATCAGCATCCAATCTGACTCTTGTTAGCCCTGTTAGCTCACCTGAAGAGGTATCCTCCATTACTCATCCAACACAAAAACCTACTAATTTCCCCTGGCAATGTTCAAAGAAAAAGTATCTTGCTGTATTGTTTGTGCAACAGCAGTACAGTCATCTAAAAGGTAAGCTTAGGTATATGCAATACTGTATTCAGACATTTTTTCTTAGTTTTTTTGTTGTTTTCCTTTCCTGCAGTTATCGTTGTGTATCGATGTGGATATCCATGATAATTGAATATCAAAATCAATCAGAATGCATGTACGATTTAGGTGCAAGTCAGTATAAAGGATTACACAGTGAGCAGTCCATCTACATGACCATAGAGTTGAGTGTGAGGCATCTAACATTTCATTTGTAATGCAGGATCAACTCTGCATCCAAGCGGGCAGCTGTCCGTAGTTGTTCATTACAACATGATGTGATTGAATAGCATGAAAAAGAATAGGACAGAGGTGCGCATGTTCCAGGGTGATGCAGAATGAGACCCAGTGTCTTGCAATCCGATTACTGCTGTTTGTTTGGCCAGTGGGAACAGGGACATTGGCAGATTGTTGTTTTTTTTTTTTTTTTGGTGCGGGTGAAGGTTTTCATCAGCTGAAAGAGAAAAGGACAGAAAAAGAAAAGGATTAAAGGAGAGGCGTGGAAGATGAGGGAGAGAAAGAAAGAAAGAAAAAGAGGGAGAAAAAAGGGGGATGAGAAAAGGAGAGCGGCTGATGTGGCTCTCTCAAGCAGAATGGGTTGCAGAAAAGAAGGGAGAGGCAGCAAAGAAAAAGACAGATGAAATGAAGGAATCAAAGGCAAACGAATTGGGAGGAGGAGGAGATGAAAGGGGGTTTATGGACAGGAAGAAGAGCTAGATTATGAAATGCTGGGGAGAGACAGTGTTTGTGTGTGTGTGTGTGTGTGTGTGTGTATGTGTGTGTGTGTGTGTGTGTGTGTGTGTGTGTGTGTGTGTGTGTGTGTGTGTGTGTGTGTGTGTGTGTGTGTGTGTGTGTGAAAGAGGGAAGACAGACAGTGAAGGAAAAAAAAAGACCGAGGTTGGGAAAAAAGGCATGATGAAACAGAAGGGCTTGCATGAGAGCGGCAGAGAGAAATTGCGACTCAATCAGCTGCCTTGTTTCTTATTCAGAGCACGTTCAGATATGGAGTATAACGGAGGAGAGAGAAGGGAGAGAGAGAGAGAGGGAGAGATGGAGGGAGAAAAAGAGATAGAGGTTGTTCAATTTGGATTTAAAAACCCTGCCATCTTTTTTTTTATCTAAGCGAAAATGATGGATTGAATACAAATGAAATATTCAGACATGCTAAGTATCCACCTAGCCTAGGACAGACCTGCAGCTTGAAAGGCAACACCCTCATGTCTAAATCTCTCAGTTTGCAGCCCTGCACATGCATGTGCTACAAACGCTGAGGATTCAACCCATCATTTGACAGAACCGAAAACAAGAGAGCTACCTTTGTGAACAATCAATGCAAGACTGAATACTAAAGGGGAGTCGGCAAAGGACTGAAGCTTGCATCAGTGCAGCCATTTTAGCTAAAGCCGACACAGTGTCTCAGTCAAAAAAAAGCTTTAAGACTAGCAGATTGGCACAAACACATTTGAAAGCTAGAACACACTGCTATGAATAAAGCCATCAGACTTTCACGGAACTGCACTGCATAAAAACCACAGGCTCATTAAAACGCCCTAGCACAGCATGCTACTGAAACACAGGAGACCATGCAAGAACACTAAAGCACAGTATACAGTGTTTCCAACAAATTTTAAACGTACTTTGCTGCTGACGCAGAGGAACAGCTCTAAAACATAAAGCAACTCAGTTCACAATAATAACAATATACACACCAACCATCCACTTCAGTAAGCACACTCTGTTCGTTCTGTCAGCTCAATTTACCCTATAGGTGCAGTTTGTAGTTCTACAATTACAGACTATCGTCCATGTGTTTCTCTGCATACTTTCTTTTTAACCCTGTTCTTCAATGGTCGGGACCCCCACAGTGTTGGGAGGTGGATCATTCTCAGCAATACAGTAACACTGATGTGGTGTTAGTGTTGGTAGTGTGTTAGTGTGTATTGTGCTGGTGCGAGTGAATGAGGCACAGCAGTGCTGCTGGAGTTTTTAAATGCTGTGTTCACTCACTGGCCACTTAGATGCACCTGCATTTTGGTCCACCCTGTACATGTAAAGTCAGAGACGACAGCTCATCTCTTGCTGTACAATATGAGCTAATCATCCTCTAGTCCTTCATTGGTGGTCACAGGATGCTGCCCACTGGATGCTGTTGGCTGGATATTTTTGGTTGGTGGACTATTCTCAGTCCAGCAGTGACATTGAGGTGTTTAAAACTCCAGCAGCACTGCTGTGTCTGATCCACTCAGAACAGCACAACACACACTAACACACAACCACCATGTCAGTGTTACTGCAGTGCTGAGAATGATCCACCACCCAAACAGTACCTGCTTTGTGAGGGTCCATGGGGTCCTGACCACTGAAGAACAGGGTAAAAAGGACTTACAAAGTATGCAGAGAAACAGATGGACTACAGTCGGCTGATGTCGGCTCACCCTTTGCAGCTATAACAGCTTCAGCTCTTCTGGGAAGGCTTTCCACAAGGTTTAGGAGTGTGTTTATGGGAATTTTTGACCATTGTCTGAGAAGCGCATTTGTGAGGTCAGACACAGATTTTGGATGAGAAGGCTTGGCTCACAGTCTTCGCTCTAATTCATCCCAAAGGTGTTCTATCGGGTAGAGGTCAGGAAACTGTGCAGGCCATCCATGTCTTTATGGACCTTGTTTTGTGCACTGGTACACAGTCATGTTGGAACAGGAAGGGGCCATCCCCAAACTGTTACCACAAAGTTAGAAGCATGAAATTGTCCAAAATATCTCGGTCTGCTGAAGCATTAAGAGTTCCTTTCACTGGATCTAAGGGGCTAAGCCCAGCTCCTGAAAAACATCCTCACACCATAATGCCCCCTCCACCAAAGTTTATGCTTGGCACTGATTCGTCACTCCAGAGAACACATCTCCACTGCTCTAGAGTCCAGTGGCGACGCTTTACACCACTGCATTCGACCCTTTGCATTGCGCTTGGTGATGTAAGGCTTGGTTGCGTTGGAAGCTCATTCCATAAAGCTCTCTATGCACTGTTCTTGAGCTAATGTTCTTGAACTTGGAACATTAGAACATATAAAAATCACAGAAGCAAGGGTTTGTTTTATGTGGTTTAGTTGGCAGTTGGCTGTGAAATTTCATGCTAATGATAACACTCATGATATTGTATATTCGCTTAAGACAGCAAGACAGGTGGTTATGGTAAATAAAATAATAAAAAAGGAGTGTTGTAACATTTGCTACTCTTTTCTGGAGTAAAGGCAGTAAATAGAAAAGTGACTCCTATTTCTATCACACTGTCACACCTCAGTTACACTAAAAGTTACACTAAAAGTTACACTTTTTTATCCCATGCGGTGGTCATAAACATAGACATACAGATGTCCTGTGGTAATTTGGCTTTACCCCACCTACTCATCCCTGTCTGAAAAGTTCTTTACGTACATGCTTTTGAATCTGTTTGTAAACAAGCATGGTATACTTTAGCTCCTATTTAACTCCTAAGGGCCTAGCTAATGCTGGCTAGAAAGTTTTTTGCTATGTTGCTAATGTTGTGAAGTTAAAATAAAAGTATGTGTAAAAAATATTAAAATCCTAACTACCATTAAAGTTCTTGCTCTTATTCACTGAAATGTCCAACTGAATGCTTTACTAAGGGAATCTATTTGAAAGCAGCATGTCCAAAAACCCAATTTCATATATTATGTCAAAATATGTAAAAGAAATAACATGGAGGCATTAAGTTAATTTGGTTTCTACATTGGAGACATATTATTGAGAAAAAAATGAAGCTGAAATGTGGAGCCCTGGGAACCTAAAGTTGTTTCCAAGAAAAATTTACTTAGGGAACACAGGGCCCTGGAAACATACAGCTGTCTCTTAGACATTTAATTGAGCAAATAAAGAGCCCAGGGAACATAACAGTGATGGGCATTCTGGCTCTTCTCAGTGAGTCAGATCAGTTTGTTCAGCTCACAAATAAGAGCCAGCTCTTTCAGCTCCCAAACAGCTCTTCATTCAGGAGCATTAACAGGGTTTTTTTTTGGGAACAAAACTAACTAGTTAGCGATATTATATATAATTAAATTTTTTATAAAAAACTTTCTCACTCTTAAAAAAGATGGATCTTCAAGGGTTCTTGAAAAGGAATTGGTTCTATAAAGGACCATGAACACTCAAAGTATCTTCTTTGCATCATGAAAAGGGTTCTTAAGAATGTGCTGTAAATGGTTCTATATAGAATCTTTTTGAAAAGGTTCTATATAGCACCAAAAGGTGATTCTTTGAGTGTTCATGGTTCTTCATAGAACCATTTTCTTTAACTAATTAACTAATTGAGCCCTTCCAATGAAAAACAGTACATGGGTCATTAAAAAAAATCATATAAGCATGGGATGGCATTGTTTGATATTCTGTATTTAAAGCAAAGAGGTCACTAAAATGTATACAAAGCATAACTTGGCTTTTCTAATGTAAAAGATTCTATAATATATTGTAGAAAACAAAATAACCAAAAAATAACCCAGAAAAGGGTGGAATGGTTAATATATGGTCTTTCACTAGAAGGCTCAGTTAACAAAAAATACATTATGTTTGTTATTTTAAAAAAGTGATGATGTTATGTTGATTAGAAGTTTCACAGAATTTATTTCATGAGGTTAGGGTCACCAGATGGACAAAATGCAGGCAAATCCACTAACCAGTCTTCAAGAAACAGATGAAAAAAAGAAAGAAAAAAACAACAGAAACAGAAGAACTAATGAAACACATTTGGAAACATAGCTAACAATTATGTGAAATCCACCAAGAATAAAACCAGAGACAAATTAACACAGCAAGCAGCAGGTTTTGGGGATAATGAGGCAATTAGCTTCAACTAGTTGTTTTCTTGCCTCTAAAGTAAGAGCTGTTCCTTAAATAATCAAATAAAAACCACTTTAGCTTTAGCTTCATGATAATTTGTTCAACATGAAATTTAAGATAAATTCTACTGGTCTACCCAGATCAGAGAAATAAGATGTCATGATTAATAGTGTCAAAGGCTTTTGATCTACAGCCCCAATTCCAATGAAGTTGGGACGTTGTGTAAAACATAAATAAAAACAGAATACGGTGATTTGCAAATCAACCTTTTCAACCTACATTCAATTAAATACACTACAAAGACAAGATATTTAATGCTCAAACAGATAAACCTTATTGTTTTTTGCAAATATTCACTCATTTTGAATTTGATGCCTGCGACACGTTCCAAAGAAGTTGGGACAGGGGCAACAAAAGACTGGGAAAGTTGAGGAATGCACAAAAAACACCTGTTTGGAACATTCCACAGGTGAACAGGTTAATTGGAAACAGGTGAGTGTCATGACTGGGTATAAAGGGAGCATCCCTGAAAGGCTCAGTCATTCACAAGCAAGGATGGGGTGAGGTTCACCACTTTGTGAACAACGGCGTGAGCAAATAGTCCAGCAGTTTAAGAACGTTCTCAATGTGCAATTGCAACGAATGTAGGGATTTCATCATCTACAATCCATAATCAAAAGATTCAGAGAATCTGGAGAAATCTCTGCAAGCAAGCGGCAAGGCAGAAAACCAACATTGAATACCATAATCCCCCCTCCACCAAACTTTACACTTGACACAATGCAGTCAGACAAGTACCGTTCTCCTGACAACTGCCAAACCCAGACTCATCCATCGGATTGCCAGATGGAGAAGTGTGAATTGTCACTCCAGAGAACACGTCTCCACTGCTGTAGAGTCCAATGGCGGCGCTTTACACCACTGCTTTTGACGCTTTGCATCACGCATGGTGATGTAAGGATTGGATGCAGCTTTGCCTTGGAAACTCATTCCATGAAGCTCTCTATGCATTGTTCTGATCTGAAGGCCACATGAAGATTGGAGGTCTGTAGCGATTGACACTGCATAATGTTGGTGACCTCAGCACAGTATGTGCCTCAGCATCCGCTAACCCTTTGTAATCTTTTTACAAGTCCTACTACTTTGTGGCTGAGTTGCTGTCATTCCCAATCACTTCCACTTTGTTATAATACCACTGACAATTTACTGTGGAATATTTAGTAATGAGGAAATTTCACAACTGGACTTGCACAGATGGCATCCTATCATGGTACCATGCTGGAATTCACTGAGCTCCTGAAAGCGACCCATTCTTTCACAAATGTTTGTATAAGCAGTCTGCATGCCTGTTTGCTTGGTTTTATACACATGTGGCCATGGAAGTGATTGGAAGACCTGAATTCAATGATTTGGATGGGTGAGGGAATACATTTGGAAATATAGTGTATATAGCGTAGCATCACATGATTTATTTGCAGTTTTTTTGGAACATGCTGATTACACCTTTAATGGATGTTCTCTGCCTTTTAATTTCTACTCTGGTGAAGATGAAGGCACAAGTCGGCTGAGTTGAAGTGTGGAAAAATAAATGTATCCTTTTGGGAGTTGCAACACAACAGCATTGTTCTGATGAATCACAGACTGACTTTTTGGAGGGGATGGGAAAAAATAACAAGGAAAGGGATGGAGGGGAAATTACAGTTAGTTGAAGGGAAAAAGAAAGCATGACTGAATCACACAGCTTAAAAAAAACATTTCCTAGTACAAATAGCGTTTCTTATCATAAAAATATGGCATGTTAAAGAACTGTCAATGGCACTTTAAGCCTGGAGACTGCCTTGAGCTTTGAAGCCAAAGTTGTTTGAAAGAAAGACTAAAGGGACATGATTAAGAAATGAATGCAGAGGGAGGGAAGGACGGAGAAAAGACAAAGTCAGAGAAGGGGGAAGAATGAGCAAGACGTGTATAATTTGCCCAAATGTGAAATTTGCATGGCTGCTGCATGACTGTCGGCGTCGCTCCACTTAGCGACAGTGACAGATTAATCACACTCCTCTCTGAGGCTGATGCAGTGTTTGAGGACACTGCGGTTACACACTGCCAGTGGAAACCATGCACCAGCGAGCGTTTAGAGTAATTGCATGTGCAATAGAGAACTCTTATGATTATGTTTAAACTTAAACACAGACACACTAATAACATTGATATGTAATACAATAATAACCCTTTCTCATTTGTGAATTCAGCTACTGCGGTTGTTGGAGTGACGGAGCTCCTTCCGGTACCTTTGTGAAGAGCTGGAGTGGCATTTGAGATCCAGTACTAATCATACACCTGACCTCACTCATGCTTTTGTGACTAAATGAAGTCAGATCCTCACAGCAATGTTCCATCTACTGTTATGCCTTCCCAGAACAGTAGAGGCTGTTGCTGCAACGTCTACAGAAACCTTGGATGAGCAGATATCTACAAACCTTTGGACATACAGTCGTATGCAGTCTGTAACTCCCAGTCAAATTAGTGGAAATCAGTTAATCCACCCAAATAAATCCTACTCTGTGGTAGTCCTGACCATTGAAGAAAAGGGTAAAAGGGCGCTAGTAAAGTATGCAGAGAATGGACTACAGTCTATAATTGTGGAACTACATACATAGTGCACCTATATTGTAAATGGATCTAATAGAATGAACAAAGAGTGCAAATACAAGGAGGTGTACTAACTGAATCGACCAGTAGGTATATATATATATATTGTTTATAGGATAAATAGAAACCATGATAACATGAAAGAGAGACACTTAACAGATTTCCCATAATATTGCATCATTCTTATCAGAATGGATCCCTTCAGACAGTCTACCAGTGATATCACACGGTCGTGCATTTAAATGCCTGAAAAAAATACAGAAGGAATGAATCCTTGGAAAATGCGTGGCCCATTACTTATTCATTTATTCGTGTTTTAATATTCTCTCTGTTTTTTTTTCTTTCCTTTCCTCACAGGGCAGCGAGCCTTCTTTGCTCGGTTGCTTGCCATTTTGCCATGGGTGAGAGTCGGCTGCTCGGTCGTTAATGCTTTGAGGATTTATATTTAATCTGTGTTTCTGTGGGGAAAAGACATTGAGCCAAATGAATTCTGTGGCAACAGGTTTTGATTGTGGAACAGACTCCTTTAGTGGCCAACAGGGATTTGCCTAGTAAACGTCATTGCTGGAGAGGCGGGCGGAGGGAGGGTGGAACAAGAGAAAGCGGGCAATTGAGAAAGAGAGAGCAACAGATCTTAGATCTTAATCAGTCAGTAAAGTGTGGAGATTTTTCCGATCTTGGTCGGTCAGTGGAGTGGAGCTGGAAAGCTGTTGATGTAGAGGATGAATGTGGCTATGATTGGCATTGGCTTTTGCTGCTAAAAGCAAAGTTCTCAATAAATAAGACAGATCTCTGTATGTCATATTATCAGGGTACCAGTATTAAAAGGCCTGGATCTAAAGTAAGGCTAATCCCCCAAATCTGTTTAATCTGTTTTTGAACACCCTTCCAAAAGAGTTTTGGGCAATTTCAAAATATATGTGTGAAGTCAACCATCAGTCCACAATCCTTCCAACAAGAACTGATGTATTGCTGGATTTTGAAGAAATCGATGAAGTGTCAAAATACCACATTTTCCTATCAAATTCCCCCATGTTGGGCTGTTTATCTCCTGCTTTGAATGTTTCCTCCCATTTTTCAGCTGTTGTTTTAAAATTTGCTTCCAACTCCCATTTTTCGTTGTCCTTCATATTGTTATCATGAGATTCAGGTTGTAGTGGTTTGTACTTTTTTGACCCAACTTTTGTTTTTTGTCTCTTCCTCTGTAAATGACATTAACAGCCCCTCTTGTTTGGATGGTTGGTTTTGTTGTAACGCGGAGCGATGTTGAGGCAGACGCATGTGCGGAGACAAGTGAGATTTATTATGGGCAAATCCAAAATCAGGGTCAAGACAGTCCAAGTTCAGGTAGCCAACACAAAGAGCAGGAGGGACAGACATGACAAGGAACACAGAAGTCCAAACACTTAACAAAAACTCTTCAGATAATACATATACTACGCACACAACCCTTACATCAAACAGCACATACAAACACGATCAAACACCACAAAGACCAGCAAAAACTAAGGGCAAACACGAGGCTTATAAAACACAGGGATAATGAGGGACAGACTGAAAACAGGTGGCGACAATCAGGGGTGGAGTCACGAAACAAGGGGCTGGACTAAGAACCAAAACAAAGCACGTGGATGAAAAAGTAAACAGCACATGGACAGGACTGGGAGGGGCCAATCATGACATTTGTCTATACACTTAAAAATATGGTTAATAATAAAGGGAATGCTTTTCTTTAGAACAATAAGTTTTGTGTAGAATCATTTCATGCTTAAATGGTTCTTTGCATGGTGAAATTGTTCTTCAGATTGATGGAGAATGTATTGTATATAGTTCTGTATAGAATCTTCCTCAAAAATTACAAGTACAGTATAACCATTGTTAGCCATATTGTCACGTATTCATTAACCCTTTTGTGTCAGACTTATCTCACCCCAGTCCTAGAGGAATACTATTTCTATGAGATTTCGTAAGTTAAAAGATGCCAGTCTTTTCTCCTAACTGGAATTTAGGAGGAAGAATTCAGAAATAAGTAACCCTTCATTAATATAACATTAAGATCTACTTTGAGATTTTTCTCTGGGTATAGCTATAAATCAAGTGGCTAAAATGGCTTGATTTTAGGGTTGATTTTAATAGTTGCAAATGATGAACAAAAAAGACAAGTACATCATTAATTGCAATTGCACAAAATCAAAATTCTCTCACTTCCCATGAAGTGAGTTAGAGTCAGATGTTAGCTAGTCCAGTTTGCTGTTGCATGAGCAAACATCACAGTGTACTGAGTTAATCAGTTAAGGGAGGAAAGAGAGTGGAAGGAGCATGAAGACTGTCCGGCTTTTCATGCACACTGCCTAGGTCATCCAGCTGCTTTAGGCTATGTTGTGGTCTCTGGCCTTGTCCTCGCTACAAGCCAAGAGGCTCTGCAGCTTCTCAGCTAAGATAGATAATGTGAATGGCCTCTAATATTTACCAAATTCCAGCAGAGTCTGGTGGTCATAGAGGAAATCGAATGTAAGAAATGCTAGTATGAGACAAATTACTTGGGAAATTTGGATGTAAAATAACATTCAGTAGCGTTTTTGCTCACATGCACTCATCTTAATCTCATTAAGGTTAGAAAGCTATATTGTTGATTTCTGTTTGCCCAATAAAGATTTACTGCAGTTTTTAAATATGGTTCTTATTAAAAGTGAAGGGACATCCCAGAATCACACACTGTTATTAATCTGAAAAAACAGGTTTAATTAAGCATCCAAAATGTTTGGCCATACCACCCACTACTACTACTAGAGATGTGCAAATATGTAATTTCTGGGCTGTGACAATAAGCGATAATATGCCTTCTTGGTTCTGATACTTTTACGTATAATTGAAATTTTTTAATTTTTTTTTTACATTTTCTTTCACTTGTGGGCAGTGGTATTATTCTCTGTGCTATCTCTAAGTGAAAATGAAAATGCCCAGCCCTAGTGGCTGCATATGCATCAACAATTGCATGAGCTATAAGTAAAATATTAAATTACATTCTAAATGATCTGCCACATTTTAAATATTGTTTGCCTAAGCTTTGTGAGATCATAAGCTCAATCCCTGGTGATAATAATAAAAATAAACTTTATTTGCACAACACACATCATCGTTGTGGAGCATATTCAGTTAGACAGTCTGATATATAAAAGATGCTAGACCCTTAATGGCTTAAAAAACAAATAAAACCTTCAACTGTAGTCTGTATTGTATTGAAGTGCTGCTGTTCATTCCTTTGTGTTTTTTGAGAAATTTTGGTGCATTCTGTGCGAGCTGTAGTTTATCTATACTCTCATGAGTCAGCTTTTCAGTATCATGCAGTGTGAGGTAAGGTCTGACCTTAGCAGTGATTTTAAGATGAAAAAATTAGGTTTTGCACTTCAGATTTAACTTCCTAGTTCATCAATAATTTTTGCTTTGTGTGTGTGTAGATCCCATAAGTAGCACTTCAGTTTTGTCCTCATTAACATTCGAGAACTTGCTGTGCACCCCCCCCTTTGTTTAAAATAGTTTCCACTGTTTTGGAAAGGCTTTCAACACAATTTCCATCGGTGTCTGTAGGAATTTGTAATCCTTCAGTTAACCCCTTAAAATCCAAGGCCTATTACATACTAAGTCTCATTGTTCAGGGACAAAGTCTCATTGTACAGGGGCTTCAGTGCTAACTGACTAAGATCTTCTGAGGTTATAGAAGTGTGTAAGAAAATTTTGGCCATTTGTGAGGTCAGGCACTGATGTTGAACAAAGAAGCATGGGTCGCAATCAATGTTCATTTTATATGCTGCATGCTTGATGCTTTGATGGGCCTATTCTGTAACTTGACATGGTCTACCATTTTGTGGCTGAGGTGTTGCTGCTCCAAGACTCCAAGACACTTCCATTTCACAATAATAGCACTTACAGTTGTCTAGCAGGGCAGGAATTTCACAAACTGTTTATGGCAAAGGTAGCATTTGACATTCACTGAGCTCTTCATTATGACTGGCTCTACTGCCAGTGTTAGTCTCTAAAGATGGTATGGCTATGTGCTTGGTTTTAGCAGTGAGTGTGGCTGAAACACCTGAACTCAGTAATTAAGAAGTGTGTCTATATGCTTTTGCCCAAATAGTGTATTTTGTGATATGCAACGATGTTTTCACATAATGTGATTATATTTATGCCATATCACCCAAGATTAGTTGTCAGTCATTTGTTAAAGTCGTAACTGACTTGCTTCTGTGTGAAATTAGGCGAGTTGGTTTCCACAAGAAGCGTTACAGCAAGAAGCCCCTTCTGATCTCCTATGTGAAATTTTAATGTGTCTGAGCTCTTTCTACATACTCTTTTCTCAACAAAACTTGGAACTACATGCTCTTGATCTGCTGGCTTTTATTGGAAGTAAGAGCGAGAATTTGACATTTTGAAACACACAAATCTGGAACATTCATGGACAAGAATATATTAAATTAACATTTTCACACTATCACATATTTACCACTGACAGTGCTTACTACTGAAAGGCCACATCGTTTAGTCCCAACTGCCAGTCTAGCTCTCCTCACAGTCGCCAAAATGTGCATGTGTGCTTTTGTTTTATTTATTGCAATTTGCACAAGTGTGGACAACAGTTGCAAAGAGTAATTATGCAGGCACAAGCATTAGCTGGCAAGATGTTTGGCTGCAAATACAAGGAAAAGCTAAATTAGACCACCTGTAAAACCTCCCTGTTTAGCATTATAGTGTTAGTTCATTCCATGTGTTCAGGCAAAATTGTATTTCTGACAGTTATGCCAGTGATTTATTGACTGTAAATCTCTTGAGGTCTGTAAATCTTGGATGAAAACCAAGTAAGCTCATCAGATGAAAGGTGAAGCTGTAGGGAATAGAGGTGTAACAATTTACAAAATTCATTCAATAATTTTTTTTGGAAAAGTAGACATAAGAAGTGCCTGAAAATTTGCCTTGTGTGAAAACCCTATAATATATAATATAGTAGTACGATAGTAATGTTTTGACATTTGTATGATATTCTAGTAACTTATAATACTTACCAAGTTTCCTGTAGTAAACAATTAGTAGTATAACAATTTACAAGAACTAAAGCAGTTATCTTAGAAGTTAGATTGATCGTTTTCATAAGGTTGTTTTATTGTTAATACTGTATGTTATTCTGTCTATTTGTAGTTTTTAATCAGTCAATAGTATACAGTCATTTGACAAAATAAGGAAAAACAGTTTGGTCAGCACAAGCTGGCAGAACAACTTCAGACACAAAGTGTCTTGGCATAGATTCTACAAGTCTCTCAAAGTGTAGTAGAGCACCATTGTTCAAAAAGATACTCTCTTGGTGTTTTGATGATGGTGTTAAAGAGTGCTAACACACTGGTCCAAGATCTCCCATAGATGTTCAGTTGGGTTGAGATCTGGTAACTGCAAAGGTCATAGCTTATGATTTACATCAGTTCATTATTCATTATAAACCATTCAGTGACCCCTTGTGCCCTGTGGATAGGGACAATATCTTCCTGGAAAAGACCACTCCCATCAGAATAGAGTGTTTCATCATAAGATATTGAGTTTAAAGAACTTTGCATTTGTATTGATTTGTGGTAACAAGTGGATCCCAGTCATGCCCGAAAATGTCTTCAGGAGATAACACTCTCTTGGTCCACATGCACTTGGCCACTTATGGAGAATATGGCGAAGATGACTAATCTGACCATATGGCTTTTCTCCACATCTCTATGGATCAGTGTCCATGGTTTTTGCACCACTGAACGTATTTGTAATGAGGGGTTTAAGCACTGAAACTCTACAAAAATATCCCTCTCTATGTAGCTGTGGATGCACTGTTCATGCTTACTGTCTGATCATGTTGATTGACTAATGTACACATATCATGCTGATAGTCCATATATGTGTATGATGTATGTGCTTTCCCATTGCATATTCATTGTGCGGTAAAGAGTTTAACCTCTTAAAAGGCAAGGGCCCACTAGTGTTTTATTGCACACTTCTATAACCTAAGAATAACTCAGCCAGTTTGCATTGAAGTCCATGTAGTTGCTGAATAATAAGCCTTAATATGTAATAAACCTGAGATTTTAAGGGATTTAACATTTTAGAACACCTCACGTAATATAAGTACTATTAAAATTAGTAATTTATTGCTCCAGTCTGTTCAGAAATGCTCACATGTGTAGAATCATTATGTCTCAAACAATACACTAAATGAATTACACTAAACAATTTTAGAAAAACAATGTTTAAACCTTTCTTAATATTTTGGATATATTTTACACATTTTACTCTGTCAGGCAGGTTTTGCCTAAATAATAATTTGACAGTTTTCTTTTCCGAATGATTGTTAAAAACACATATTAATGTTCATTACTGTGCATTCTGGCTTCTATGGCAATAGAAGTGCTCCAAAACTACTGGGGAAAAAAGCTGTTTCACATTAGCTTCCTTTCAAAGTTAAGGATGTTTTTTCCTTCTCCTATAAAATTACTGTTTTAGAGATGCAATTTTTTTTCTCCTACCTGGTGGAAACAGGCTTTCATATAAAAAAGTGGTTGTATTACACTGGTAATATATAAATTACAAAGTTGCACCTGTGTTCATTTGCATGGATGTTCAAATATATAGTTGCTATCCCACAAAACTGGCCACTCCCTTCAGCGCAAAGTGTCAGTAGACTGTAATTAGTGCATCTCTTAATAAACCTGTTCCTTAACCTTTAAAGTATGTACTAAACTAAATGTTGCCTTCTTGCTTCTAAATCATTTTAGGCAGTGGGCATGTTTAACAGTGACATCACCCTTGTAATTTCTGACTTCTGGTGAAACTGAACTACTAGAATTGCTAGAAACTAATAGAATTTTTTCATTTTGAATAATCTAATTGTGCACATATCTGGACTATAATTAAACTGGCAATATTAAGCAAAGTGCTTCAATTACAAATATCTTATTTTAAAGCGTTCATTATCAGCACTGGTATCACAAAAAGCAAAAGCACTATCATGCCATCTCTGTTTTTCATTTCTTCTTGTATCCCTCCATTTCCTCAATCACTGCCATTTGTGTCTGCATCGCTCTGTCCATCTCTCCAGCCAGCATCCTTCCATTTTCTTTTCCCATTTCCCAAATTCAAAAAGCTGATATTTGCGGACATGCATGGGCATTCAGATAAGCATTCTCTTTGGCTTTATCTTTAGCACGCCATCAAATATGGGAGCATCTTCCCATATGCCACTGTTCCATCCTGATAAACCGCCGGTTTTTATTTCGCACACACGCACGTGACAGCCTGGAGCACCAGATATGATTTTTTATTGTTATGCTGTGAATTTTATGAGCAGAGATAGTGCAGCTGTGGACACGCTTAGTCGCTCTTGCTCGGGCCTGTCCCACAGTCCCTGGGTGTAAATTGATATAGTCCCGGGCTGCCCTCACGTTGGCTGGGATATTGGAGAAGTGAGGGGGGCCGAGGAGGAGCCACAGGCGACAGGCTGTCTGGACAGCCCCATTTCAGCCTGTTCCCCAGTGATTCAGAGACACTCCTTACACACACACACACACACACACACATACACACTCACACACACACACACACACACACACACACACACACACACACACAGACTTGCTTTTGTATGCGGTCAGGGCATCAGGTATCATTTGTATTATATAAATATAACTGTTTATACACTGACTGGCCACTTCACTAAGTTAACCTCCTTGTATCTACACTCTTAGTCCATTTTATCAGCTCCACTTGTCATATAGGTGTGGATTGTAGTTTTACAATTAGAAACTGTAGTCCATCTGTTTGTGTGCATACTTTGTTAGGCCTCCTTTACCCAGTTCTTCAGTGGTCAGGACCCCCACAGGACCACCACAGAGCAGGTATTATTTGGGTGGTGATTTGTTCTCAGCTCTGGAGTGACATTGCCGTGGTGGTGGTGTATTACTGTATGTTGCTGGTATGAGACACAGCAGTGCTGCTGGAGTTTTTAAACACCTCAGTGTCACTGCTGGACTGACAATAGTCCACCAACCAGAAATATCCAGCCAGCAGTGTCCTGTGGGCAGCGTCCTGTAACTACTGATGAGGCAATAGAGGATGACCAACACAAACTGTGCAGCAAAAGATGAGCTACTGTCTCTGACATCTACAAGGTGGGCCAACAAGGCAAGGTAGGAAGGTCTAAAAGAATGGACAGTGTCAGTGTCACTTCAGTGCTGAGGATGATCCACCACCCAAATAATACCTGCTGTGTGGTGGTCTTATGGGGATCCTGACCAATGAAGGACAGGATAAATCACACTAGAGCCCATGGTACAATGGGGCCCCCTTAAAACTGTTATTGGCCCCTCATAGAGATACTCTGACATTCCTTTAATTCACATAAAGATTATATTTCTCAACAGCACTCTTAACAACAAGTGGTGGAATGGCATGCCTTAAAGGCATCAACTTGCTTAGAGACATACCAATAACAAATAAAGAAGTAGATTACATTGTAATTTTTTATTTGTTGAAAGTAATTAATCACCATCACTTAATCACAATTCACAAAGCAATGTTATGTAGCACAAATGTATTTTCACTTTACAGTGAAAATTAGGATTGCAAATCTCTGATTGCTTTTTGACCGCTCATTTGATTATGATTACAATTCTTTGTGTAATGCTTTGATGCATTTCACAAATTTCACCCTGATTGGATGACTTTTTTTTTAATACACTGCATGCACAGTATACCTGGAGGGCTCTGTGGTGGCCATTCCATTGTTTTCAGAACACCAACTTTTTACATCTAAGTACATCATGGTCTTCTTGCTTCATCAGCTTATATACTGCTTTCTTTTGCTTCGTTTCATAAGTCTATAAAATCTTATTCCACTAAAAACAAAAAAAACTGCAGTTTTTAGAATTATACTTTTTTTTTGTCTTTCATTTTATCTGCAATGTCTTCTTGACAGCTACACATCCTTTCAAACCCATAGCAATGAGTTGCCTTATCACAATGAAAGAATAGATAGAAACACTTGTGGATTTTTTCAGATCTGAAGCAAAAGTAGAATTTGATTTCATCCTGTCCCTCAAAGGTAAAAGCTTTAAGTACTCTTTATGTGATGGGGACAGTTTTGGTGGTCTACTAGTTTTATATGGTTGTTAGAAGTCCAGTTTCTCTATCAATTTTAATCGGTGGAAACTTCTGGGTTTTTTTTTTCACTTTTGCCTTCATCTTCTTTATATGAATTGTTTTATGTATAATTATTTAATCAATAAATAATTAAAGTGAATAACTCTTACTTAATGGCTACTTTGACTAGAAATTGAACAAACAAAAGGGTGGACTCTGACTTTTGGACAGTACTGGATGTGCTTGTAGCATAAATATACACTGCTCAAAAAAATAAAGTGAACGCTTAAACAACACAATATAACTCCAAGTAAGTCAAACTTCTGTGAAATCAAACTGTCCACTTAGGAAGCAACATTGATTGACGATCAATTTCACAGCTGTTGTGCAAATGGAATAGACAACAGGTGGAAATTATTGGCAATTAGCAAGACACACTCAGTAAAGGAGTGATTCTGCAGGTGGGGACCACAGACCACTTCTCAGTACCTTTCTGCTTTCTGGCTGATGTTTTGGTCACTTTTGAATGTTGGTGGTGCTTTCACACTCATGGTAGCATGAGACGGACTCTACAACCCACAGAAGTGGCTCAGGTAGTGCAGCTCATCCAGGATGGCACATCAATGCAAGCTGTGGCAAGAAGGTTTGCTGTGTCTGTCAGCGTAGTGTCCAGAGGCTGGAGGCGCTACCAGGAGACAGGCCAGTACACCAGGAGACGTGGAGAAGGCCGTAGGAGGGCAACAACCCAGCAGCAGGACTGCTACCTTCGCCTTTGTGCAAGGAGGAACAGGAGGAGCACTGCCAGAGCCCTGCAAAATGACCTCCAGGAGGCCACAAACATGCATGTGTCTGCACAAACGGTGAGAAACCGACTCCATGAGGATGGTATGAGGGCCCGACGACCACGGATGGGGGTTGTGCTCACAGCCCAACACCGTGCAGGACGCTTAGTATTTTCAGAGAACACCAGGATTGGCAAATTCGCCACTGGCGCCCTGTGCACTTCACAGATGAAAGCAGGTTCACACTCAGCACATGTGACAGACGTGACAGAGTCTGGAGATGGCGTGGAGAGCGATCTGTTGCCTGCAATATCCTTCAACATGACCGGTTTGGCAGTGGGTCAGTAATGGTGTGGGGTGGCATTTCCTCATGTGCTCACCAGAGGTAGCCTGACTGCCATTAGGTACCGAGATGAGATCCTCAGACCCCTTGTGAGACCATATCCTGGTGCGGTTGGCCCTGGGTTCCTCCTAATGCACATCTGGGACATCATGTCTCTCTCCATTCACCAACGCCACGTTGCACCACAGACTGTCCAGGAGTTGGTGGATGCTTTAGTTCAGGTCTGGGAGGAGATCCCTCAGGAGACCATCCGCCACCTCATCAGGAGCATGCCCAGGTGTTGTAGGGAGGTCATACAGGCACGTGGAGGCCACACACAATACTGAGCCTCATTTTGACTTGTTTTAAGGACATTACATCAAAGTTGGATCAGCCTGTAGTGTGTTTTTCCACTTTAATTTTGTGTGTGACTCCAAATCCAGGCCTCCATTGGTTAATAAATTTGATTTCCATTGATGATTTTTTTGTGATTTTATTGTCAGCACATTCAACTTTGTACAGAACAAAGTATTCAATGAGAATATTTCATTCATTCAGATCTAGGATGTGTTCCCTTTATTTTTTTGAGCAGTGTATATACACACAGTCATGTGATACACAATAAGATGTCTTCATCAAGTTCACTATGTGCTTCTAAGCACAGCAAAAGAACAAATGCATCTGATGTATATTATCTTTCTTAGTAGCTGCCATTAGTGACACCTGGAGAAATGTCTCGGTGTTTGGTATTGTTTCGCTGTGTCGCATTCTCCCTAGCACCTGCTTAATCCACACAATCACAACTCCATATGCTTCATAATCCCCCACACTCCTCTTAGCATCAGTCTCTCTCTCTCTCTCTCTCTCTCTCTCTCTCTCTCTCTCTCTCTCTCTCTCTCTCTCTCTCTCTTTCTGTTGTCTATGAGGGAAGTGACCCAAATACCCTGCAATTTGACCAGCTGTTCAATCTCAAACACACACCCTTATCCCTCACCCTAAACCCACCCTCCCATATTGATACTGACAGATTGTCAAACATATGCACACAAACACAGATGCAAACTCACACATGTACACACAGTTGATACCTTCAAGGAGTGTCATCATACTCTGGGCTGGACTCAGGAGCAATCGAAGGGTGCTTGTGTTTGAAAATATTTGCAATGTTCGCTATGTGCACGCACTTCAGAGCAAAAGCAATGCAAATACTCGGCACAGCCATTTAGAATGTGCAGTACATCAACAGCCATTTGTCATTGATAATGTTTATGTCAATACCTTTTTATGACTTTGACTTATGTTCTGTTACATTAAGCTCCACATTTCAGTGAACACCATTTTGCTCAGATGGGAGATGTCTTAGAGTCGCTCTAGCCCATTTCTCTTAATCTTCCTCGAAGTGCTTTCATACTGCACAATGACTGGTGGATCCTAGGCAGTATAGGCAGATTAATCTAACTTCAGTCTGGTTGTGACTGGGCATAATTGTTTTGGATCTGTTTGGATATGTTATTTGAACAAGAATATCATCCATGTTGGAACAAAACCTTGTATTTCCATTTTTGTCATTTTTTAATAATTTGAAAATGCCAGCTGCCCTTTACATTGTGTCAAAATGGCATGACAAATGAACCAATAGATTAGTCCAAAATGCAATGATATGCTGTGTGTGGCATCAAAGCGATATTAATTGCTTTTAGGAATTAATTCAAGCTTGTTTCTCTCTCCTTTCCCCAGGGTAACCAGACTGGTCTGCTGTGAGCAAACGCTAGACTCCTTTGCATCTGAACAGCAGTCCATATATTCTGGGAACTCCAAAGAAGCTGAGCAAAAGAGGAGGGTGGTGCCTCACAGAAAAGAGGAAGAAAGGAAGCCATAGGCATCATGGCTCATGAAGGTGTGGCCGAGCTTCGTGACTTGCTCTTCCTTCTTCTGCTATGTCTCACACTATTGGTTGAGGTGCTGGAATATGCTGCAGCTGCCTCACAAGGATTGGATAGCGAGGGGGATATTGTGTGCCCTTCTGTGTGTCGCTGTGATGAAGACTTCATATATTGTAATGACCGTGGGCTCAGTGCTATCCCGCCATTGCCCCCATCTGCCACTGTTCTTTATCTTCAAAATAATCACATAGATAATGCAGGACTGCCCACTTCCTTGGAGCACCTCACTACAGTGCGGGTTATATATCTCTATGATAATGAGCTCGATGACTTTCCTATGCACCTACCACCATCATTACGAGAGCTACATCTCCAGGACAACAACATCCGGGTGTTGCCCCGGGCTGCATTAGCTAGGCTACCCCAACTTGAGAAGTTGCACTTGGATGACAATTCGGTGTCCACAGTTAGTATAGAAGACCAGGCCTTTGCCGACAACCCTCGCCTTCGTCTGCTCTTCCTTTCCCGAAACCACCTTTCCAGCATACCGTCTGGGCTTCCAGCCTCGCTGGAAGAGCTCCGCTTAGATGACAACCGGATTTCGACGATTCCCACACACGCCTTCCGTGGCTTGTCTTCTCTTCGCCGCCTTGTCTTAGATGGTAACCTTCTAGCCAATCAGCGCATTGCTGATGACACCTTCTCACGCCTCTCCAACCTCACAGAGCTCTCACTGGTGCGGAACTCCCTTCAGACTCCGCCTCTCAATTTACCTAGTGCACACCTGCAAAGACTCTCTCTTCAGGACAATGCTTTGATCCACATGCCTCGAGGCTCTCTAGATGGAATGCGTAGACTTCAAAGGTTGGATCTTTCTGGGAACAACTTGACTACACTTCCTAGAGGTTTATTTCGAGACTTGGAGAGTCTAGGACAGTTACTTGTGCGTGGTAACCCTTGGCACTGTGGATGCAATCTGCGCTGGTTGTATGACTGGCTAGAAGCCAAAGGGAACACCATTACAGTCCGAGGACTCACTTGCCAGTCACCAGAGCGTGTGCGTGACATGGCACTAAGGGACCTTACCAGCCAGATGGATGACTGTGAATTAGCAGCTGCGGGAGGTGGAGGAGTAGCTGGTGTGGGCTCAGCAGGTGCGGGAAATGCTGGTAGCAACAGGATGGGTGGAACAGGTGTAGCAGCCAGCTCCACCACTCTTTCCCCCCCACAAGGCTCTCTGTTCACCCTACGGTCCAAACGACCAGGTTTGGGACTTCCAGATACAGGAATGGACTACACACTTGGCAGCAGTGGCGTAGGAAAGAACTTGGCCCTGAATGTGAAACCTCTGTCCCATGACAGCATCAGGGTTACATGGAGTGTGGCACAACCATCTTCTTCCTTTAGGCTCAGCTGGCTCCGTTTAGGGACTAGTGCTGCCATGGGCTCCATCACAGAGACACTGGTGAGGGGCGATCGCAGAGAGTATCTTCTTACTGCCCTCCAGCCAGCGTCTAGCTACATCATCTGCATGGTGCCACTAGTCTCTGGCAGTGGGAGCAAAGGCAGCATGTCCAGCGGGGACACAGATTCAGATGAGGCTCCAGTGTGTGCCAAAGCTGAGACATCCGATCCCAGCCTGTCTGAAGTGGACCAGGGACAGAATGAAGGCTCAGAGCAGATCACTTCGCTCCCACTTGCTGGGATAATTGGTGGAGCTACCGCCATAGTCTCCCTCGCATTTATCTTTGGCATTTTCTGTTGGTATGGGCATCGTGCAGGACGTCTCTCCTCTAGGGACCACTATAGCCGCAGTAGCTCACGCAAGAGCAAGCATTATGATGACTACATTGAATCAGGCACTAAGAAGGACACTACTATCCTGGAAATCCGTGGACCTGGGTTCCAGATGACACCGATGGCGACCAGAGAGCCCCTACAGCCCAAGCCAATCCGAGAAGATTATATCATACATACAATTTTCCCCTCTAATGGCACAGGTCTATACAAACCACCCAATCACATGACCAACTCGGGCTATGGCACAAACCGCGGCTACAGAGAAGGAGGTATCCCAGATATAGACTACTCCTACACGTGATAGGCCTAAATTAGCAAACACTGTTAGGAATCATGTACTGGGTAGATGCACAGTTTTTTAATCAGTGTGGGGTCCACAGCACCCCTTTGTGCCTTCTGGTCTCCATTCCAAACTAGCCTGCTATTCATGGCACCGAGGAAGTTCTTAATTGGCCCAGATGCCTGCTAGGAAACAGCTTTCTGTGCCTGGTGCCAAGAGGTGGCCACACCATTTCAGGTGGTTATACCAACTGCTATTTTCACTCCCCCCAGTGTAACCTGGTGTGTCTGCGGCATCATTGCTTTATCCCTGGCTTCCTCGACGAGGCAGATTCAAGGGCAGCACATAATGTATTTAACACACTTTTATTTTGAGCTCAGATCATATAAAATCTTGATAAGTGGCACTTCTTGGAAAAAAAAATGACTTGGATGTAAACCTACAACTACAACCTTCCACTACACCTTGTGGCTCTGATTATTAGCTGCCTAACAGCTGCACACCTGACTTGTATTTGTGGATGCCTAGCTTGAGGAATCCATTGTTGGCCAGGGTGTCTGAAAAGAGAAAAGAGCAACATTGTGGATAAGGATTACCCAGAGACTTACTGTTGCAGGGGGAATCTGAGGTTGTCTTGGTAGTGCTCTTGTTCTGGGAAGGGTCAGGGAAGAAGACTTGAGATGACATTTTGGATCCAATTTTTACAAGAGACCAGTGACTTTGGACATCTGGTGTTCCCTTTATTATGGGATTAGGAATATTTGGAGTTACAAACATTGATCACAAATGGTGATGCGTCACTAGTTTTAAACGCCTCAATAAATGATCTTGAAATGCCAGCAAGTTGCCTGACTAAAAAAAATGTAACATAGTGCAGAAAGCATTATGCTGTCTGGATCTTTTTAATATGGACCTATTGAAGGAGTGAGGTCACTGGACATGGTTCAATTAGACTGACTGACTCTTTCACAATGAAAATTGCAACACTGCGCTAATATATATATTGAATACAGGCAAGATGTGTAGATACTTGGATACAACACACATCAGACTTTTTGGACTTGTGAAAGTAAAAAATAACATATTCTGTGTTTCAGACTTGTTATGTTTTCTTTTCTTGTTTGTTAGTTTATTTATCCCATGTTGCTGTCTTTTTATTTGTTTACATTTGTTGTATGTTTTAAATGAATTTGTTTAGGTACAACTGAGTCAGTCCTGCTGCTGGTGACATTAAAACACTGTGGTTTTGCCTAGTCCTGTAACTTATCTAACGATGTGAAGGGTTATTTTGCGTCAAATGGGTTGTCATTACTTTAATACAAGCCCTCCCCTTGAGCAGTCAGAGCCCATATTGCACTAAGCAGACCTTCCTACCATCCCACCAGTTGAACCCAGGTTGTATTAGTATGATTCCTTGCAAAGAGACAGGAAGCAGCAGTGTCACCATCCATGCTAAAGTAAAAGCATCAAGAAGCCACCCCAAGTCACAGCATATGTATTAAAGCCCAGTCTCCTGAACTGAGGTAAGTTTTGCTGTGTACCTTGCCAAGTTTGAAGTTAGTGCAGAGACAGTGATTCTAATTCAGTACAAATTAATACTTTTAACCAATAGACTCCTTTGCCAGTTCCTGAAAATGGAGTCTGTTTATTGTCCTTTGAACATGACAAGTGGGCAGGAGGAATCGAAGCTAACGCACCCAACATTACATTAATATTCCTAACACTGTAGGAGCTGAGGCTGCAGCACAATCTTTTGCTACCCAGCTTCAGTCTTTAGCTATAGCTGTGAGTGAAAGATTATGGAGAGCAGAAAACCAAACCATAACACTGTGGACCAGCACTGTGTATGAGTGGGCAGAGGACTTCTGAACGGTGCACGCATTGCAAAGACATGTATTTGTTTATGTTTTTCTATGATATTCATTGGTGTAGGGACGTAACCAATGCAAGGAGGGCAGGGTCTTATAGGCTGTATTCCCATTAGGCTGTGTTCAGGCATTAATAGGCTGTGAGGAGTGTAGAAAGTTATAGAGAGGGAGAGAGATTACACAGGAAAGACGTGTGTTATGAACCATAGCAGGAGTCTAAGTTGAAATGAAGCATTAGGCCTCTGTGGCACGTGGTGGTTATCCATGCATACAATTGTTTGTCATCCCCTACGTGTCTGCCTCTACATTAATACTCTAGATCCCTCTTCCTCTTCTATTTTTTTATTTCCTCTCTTTCAGTCTTCACTGGCCTCTTCTTTAGAGTTTTAATCGGGCCTAAATTTTTGATCCAAAGGCAAATATAGCCCAGAAACCTTCTGTCCAAACCACATCATCAGGTTTCTTCATTAAAAGTCAGAAACTGGCCCAAGCCCAAATGAGCCTAAATAAATTGTTTCTCACAGTTATTTATACGACAATTGATCGTCAGCTAAAATTTTATCATTGTGACAGGTCGACGCGAATGTTAAATTCAAACCTGACAAAACCGACAAAACTTTGGAAATGACGTCCAGACTCAACCAAACTTGATATGACATTGGGTCCCATTGGGTTTGGACAAATTTCAAGCTCTACTCTATTTCTGTCCTTGCCTCCCCTTTATCATCCTTCCTCTCCTCTACCCCTCTTTCCTCTCCTTCACTTACCTCTCCTCATTGTTTCTCCTCTTCTATCTCCTTTCACTTTCTCTATCCTATACTCACCAAACAACTGTTTGCTACTCCTCAGATGGAAGCAAATTGAGCTTGCCTGTCAGTTTTGTCTGGCTTGCTTTTGTGATTGTGTTTGACAGTACAACTTACTGGAATGGCAGGTTTTTTTTTGCCTCCCCTCCTGAGTACAAATCAAACATGGGCCTTGGATTTTTACTGACATGATCTGGCTATTTCGAGTCCATGTTACTGTTCTTTTTTTTGCTGGTTTGTTTTATGTCTGCTTACTAAAGGATTCAGATCAGCTGTCAAATGTTTCTGTGGTATCTGCAACTACTAATAGCACCTGGATACCCAGGCCTGCTCTCTCAAAGAAAAAGAAGCCCTTGTTTAACAAAAGACTGCCTGAGATTTTTAATGATTACTGTAATAAAAATCCACTTGGCATTACTGGAGCACAAAAGGAGGGAAATTGCAACCTTGTCTTGACAGTATCACAGGTGAGTGTGGTACCTAAAGCAGAGGCTTCAGTTCTGACTCTAATCCTTATCGCAGAGGGTCCAGCTTGCACATGAAAAAGATGCGCTTGCATGTTGCATCTTTCATTCCTCGTCCATGCACAACTTTCTCACATTTGAAAAGTCTCTTTGATGTATTATCGTCATTTTCTTTTTGACTTTGCAGAATGTGGGACAAGGTTGTGTGCATGTGTGTGTTTGTGAACGCCTATTAGGACACACAAATTTTGGAGTCCATGTGCTGTCAAGGAACTTAATACAGTAACTGTAATTAACTTCTTAATGTGGCTGATAAAAATACCAATATTGTATATCCGAAACGAGTTCATACTTGGATCCATGTAATCGTGAACTGAATCTACATAGCTAAATCAGACAGTTGTTGTAACCACTTGCATATTTAGCCAATACTGGCCCTGTTTAGACTTGACATTAACATTCGAACCCTGTGATCTGAACTTGGTGATTGGATTGTCAATAAAGTAACAGCGCATTTACTTGCCCTCCGCAAAAGTGGATTCTGCATCCAGATGTTGATTGGAACTCAGATACAGGATGCATTGCAAACAGGGCCACTCTTACCTGTGGCATCTTACAGTGGTAGGTGAATGTAATGTTAGGAATCTTGTCCAATGACTCTTATTAGTTATAGCATTGGTGTTCCTGCCCAAACAAGGAATCAAACGTGATACTCCGTGCGCTGGATGATGATATCCACTCTTACCCACTTCAGCAAGGGATTTATTCACAAAAGATTCTTTTAAAAGAATGGAATTGTTTATTCACTAGTGACAACGCAAGTGTCAGTGCTGCATAAGCTAAAAAATAAAGTGCAGAATCATTGGTTGTATTTAGTCACTGTAGGTTTAAAAATTTAATAATAATTCATATACAGTTCTGATCACGTTTGACTACTTTGCGTATACAGTCAACATCCAGGTACATCCACGACGATGCCAAATAAAAACAGAATCCGCTGATGCCCATAATAAGTTATAATTGTGACATAAGGAGTCTTTCCCTCTTGCGTTTCTGCCTGAATAGGGAATGGAACATTGTGTGGGATGATGATGATGTTATCCACTGTTATTCATTTCAGCAAGTGATTTGTTTGCAAAATAATCACCTGTTCAGTAGTGTGTACACAAGCGTCAGTGCATGCTCAAGCTAAAAATAGGGTGCCAAATCATCAGTAGTAAGTGCTGGCTGTAATTTTCATCAACAAACAATATATCGGCTGCCAATATATTGTGCAGCCCTAGTTAGGAGCATATGGGGGCACTCGTTTTCCCCCTAGGTTTTTTTTTTCGTTGTCTTCTTTTTGAAACCATCTGCAGATTCTGTACCTATTGCCGCCTCGGACCAGCAGTGCTTCCACCTGCAGCCCATTAACGCAGATGTCTCCCTACACACAAACACGCACACACACGGGCCCAAACTCAACCACAGTCACACACACACAGGCACTGCTGTGCTGTCTCACCCCTGAGACAAAGCTCTCACATCCACACTCTCCAAAAATAACACCGTTTTCCTTGTTCCCTCCTCACGAAATAATGTCACTGTCACATTGCACTCGCAAACAGGTTCACCTGAGGTCTGTATTTTGCCTCCTGCCTTTCCCTGTCCTTTTCTTGTTCTTTATTCCTCTCTATCTCTTTCTATGTGCCTTTCTCTGTCACTCTCCCACTCTCTCTACCTTTCCAGAACATTCCCTCAGGTGATGCCATTGCTCCTCTCTGATCATCATCATTTCAGAGCTTGATTCATTATATGTGAAGGGAGATATATAACTCTTTTCGTTCAGTCTAAGGCATGCATTTTGCCTTCAGTATCAGTGTACTGATAGAGATTACAGCAGTTATGCAGTGTGTGTGTGGGGAGGGGGCAACTCAGAGAACCCTCATATCACACCCTTCAGGTCCTGGTACCAATTCACGCTGCTATACCACCACTTTACGGCCACTAGAGTCAATCTAGTTGTAAAGCAACCATCTCGGATCTAAAGGCTTGGCTTCCAGCCTGTATTACCAAGCCGCAGCAATGATGCCAAAACATGTTCCTATGGTGAATGCCCCATTCCATCGTGTCCGTATAGCTGCTGCTCAGTCAAAACAACCACAACATTATCCTTTCCCTTATTACGTACAGGAACATTAAAACTGCAATCTCAGCATCGTTAGCTGCAGACATAACAAAACCATAATCGTTAAAGAGCTTAGAACTACATCCATTACTTGGAAAACAGATGTTTTTCTACCAAACAAAATACATGCTGTTCTATCACACTTTATACTCAGTGGTCACTTTATCGGAAACACCTACTTACCTTAGAAGTAGATTCATCTTGTGGGTGTATGGCTGTGCCTGGCTCACACTGCAGTATAATTGGGCCACCTTTGAGGCTAATTTGCCTTTTCCAACAATAGAGCAATGTAATTGGGGTGGTCAGAACAGTGCTTCATGCTAGGATGGCTTGCCACTCCAATTTCCAATTATGGAAAGTGAAACAGTCAGCCATCATCAATAAAACATCAGTTATGCTTTATGGTGAAAATCTGCTTTCAGAGTGGTGACCAATCAGTTTTAAGAGTCTGATGATACTGCATCTCTTGCTGTGATAGACTAATTTGCTCAGCAAACACACACGTGAACATGCACTGTGTCCCAGCAGTGCTGCTCTGCGAGCTACATTATAAACATGGTGCATTTAATTTACTTGATTCATATACAGCATTTCCTCATTAATGACTAAAATACATTGCATCAGCACAGTTTTGTCTTTCAGTTTATTTTAGGCAGTCGTTGTATTGAGGTAATATATTCAAGATCACTTTTTATGTCATTTTAATACAGTAACGCTATTTTATTTTCCCTTGATGTGTGCCACCCCAATATCATCTCTTAAACATTACAAAAGCTCTATTTGTGTCAGAATTTAACTCATTGCACAGCTGTTGCTTTCCTCTGTGCAGTACTTCAAACAACCTTAAACAAACATAGATCTTTTACTTTTTAATTAATATTTTCTGCATGTCATACTTCATATGTGCATTACATTATGATTGCATTTCAGTGAGGCTTACAAAGTCTGAGACCACAGAAGAGAACACTTCTATTTTGAATTCCTTTCTAATTTCTTGGAAATATTTGCTTATTCTATCATCAGTATAACATTTTGAATGAGAAGTAGAAAATATTTTAATGAATTTCAGAATTTCATTACTTGATATGTCCTTGTATTCTTGCTTTAACGACAGCAACGACAGCATGAACTTGAGCTGGTACAGGCTCCCCAAGTTTGTGTAAAAGTGTCTAATGAGTAGACCAAAGAGATAGATAAGAAGAGATAACACTAAAAATGTGACTTTTTGTACAAAGGCCTCAACATGGGTCACAAATTTGCTTAAATTCGAATGGTGATCTACAAATAGTGCAGAATTGTACTTGTTATTTTTTTATCTAAAATTCTTAGTTTATTTCCAGGTTTAAAGGGCAAAAATCAAGATTTTCTATTCAGTCTCAGACTTTCAGACACCGCTGTATATGTTTGAAGTACTGCACAATAGAGAGCAATATAGCTGTGTACTGACTACATTTTAAAGCTGATTTCAGGCTGGACTTAAATATCTTCCCAATTTAACCTGTGGTGTGGGGTGTGTATAGTCCAATTTTATTGTAATGTGGGTCAAGAATAAGAAGACGTCACAAATCTGTTGATGCTCATTTTGTTTCATTCATCTTCTGACCTTTCAACATTGGTCAGTTTTAGTTTAGTTTATTTAATTTATAGTAGCTGGAAAAAAAAGCATATTAACATTTCTGTAAAAGTACCAGTTTAGCCAGTTAGTCGCTGGACATGTACAAAAAGCATAAAATGACATACAAACATGAATATATTCAGGCTGTCCCAAACTCTAACCCCTAAATTTCCACACTTCTGAAAATAATACTTACATGTTCTAAAATATATTTTTGATTTATTTAAAAATTTTATCATGGGTTTAATTTTTTTTTAAAATTCAACTTATATTTTTTATTGAAGAAATGCTCTCCTATGTTTTCATGTCATTGCCACAGCACAAACACTGTGCCCCAATCCACATACTACGACACTATACATTGTATACTAATGAATGCATTTCTAATGGTGGTGTACTATTTAGTGTTGTTGTATGCAGTTTTGAACACAGTCAGATACGGTGTTGGAAATGGTCCCCTGATCACTATACCGCTAAAAGTCTGGATAACTGTATAGAACACTTTTAAAGGGAGCAGAATTTGCGGTAGTAGTAAAGGATATCTGACACTACGTCATTGGGGTTCTTTCATTACTATGCGAGAGCAGATTCTGGCGCATAAACATCCTAACACAAGTCCACTATGACCTCCGAGCCTCACTGCACATATGAGAAGAGTTTACGTCTGTAACAGGTCTGAACAGAAGACTGTGGAGATGCTGCCATTTTAGCTGGGTTTGGTCACACTCCTTAGAGAAGAGCCGTGTGAATCTTTAAACCAAACAATGCAGCACAATACTGGCATCTCCTGTCCCCCAGGATGCATTGGTTGTACACTAGTTATTGTGGTGCATTGTGGGATTGTTTGAGTGCACTGGGTTTTCTGTGCTACAAAATGATGGAACCTCAAAACAATGTATAGGGCACAGTTTTAGGCACAACTAAAGTGTTTTAGTCCATAGGTGGAGCCTTATTTTAGCCACATCCACGCATATTAAAGCAGGAAGTGAGACTGCATCCCTGTCCCTCATGGCCACATGGTGGGCAGTTAGATCCCATTGAAATGTATCCCAAAGTCATAAAATCAGTGTGTAAGATTAAGAACTGTCACTTAACTGCAATTATGTCAATTATTTCGTTTTAATGAAACATTTTCTGATTTTATGAGTGTACAACTGTTCAAAGCTGTTTGCTGGTCACATACTGGCTAGCGTTTTGAGGTCTGCTCACAATTAGCTGAAACATTGAGTCACTGCTGAAACATTTGGTCAAGTTTCCGTACTGTTATAATTGTATTGGTAGAGACAAAAAGAATGTTCAATCATTTATTTTAATAAAATAAACAAAATTAAGGTACACGGTCACTCAAAGTCAGTTAAAAGATCAAAGTGTGTTTAAACTATGACTTTGAACCAATTCTGAAGAATGATCCATATAGTACACATATAAGGTAGGTGTTTCTAATAAAGTGGACAAGGAGAGTGTGTTGTAAACCATCAATACAGCAAACTAGATATTAGAGTGTTCACAGAGGTGAATATGCTGTGGTTTGATGAATTGGTCCCCTGTTGTCCTTACAAGTCCTGTACATTGCCTATAGGAGCCCTGTGGGAGGCCATAGTGAACTGTTGTCTCATCAGTATGTCCCGGTGGAACGGCTGGGCAAGGAAAATATCGGCTGCCGCTATCAGTCCTAAACAAACAAGAAATTCCTGAGATAATCCTAAACAAACAAGAAATTCCTGAGAGAATCCGACATGTCCGATGTTTATTTCTATTTATTTTTACCCCCCCACCCTGTTCATTTTTCAAGGTAACAATGCAACAAGGACACTGACTGTTAAGTGCAGTATGTTTATTTGTTCTTTGTCTACCTTGCCAGAGAAACAGAGAGAAAAAAATAAACAACAACAACAAAAAAATTCCCTTCAGCCATTCTTGTTTTGTTCACTGCTTTTGAAATCATGGCTCTCTCATTCTCTGTTGGACTGGGTGATTATGATTCAAAGAGAATGGAAAAAAAGACTATTTTGTATAAAGTATGTTTCTTTTGTATGTGATTAAAAAGAGATGTACTGAAACTGACTGCGGGTTTGATGTCTTCGGAAAAGTAAGGTGGAGGGAGTGTGTTGGTTGACAGTATTGTGTGTGTGTTTGATTTATCTTTTCTTTTTTATGGCTGTTTTTCTTACTCATTTGCACTCATTTTCTGCCAGTTCAGTTCAAGATAGCTTTATTGGCACGACTGTATAAAGTGCAGTATTGCTGGAGCACAATGACAACAGTGGTAACAACAACAGCAAATAAGAATAATGACATAAACAATAACATTTTAATAATATCCACTCCAATTATACTATCTTGTATGCGATAAAGAAAAAGAATGAATACCTAATTAATACATAGTTAATACCTCTCTCACAATGCAAATTCAAGCCATATTTTTCCTTTTTTATTTTTTTTTTCAATCTGAAGACAAAGCTAAGAGCTAAAAATGGAGTTTGATTTGACCCAATTCCTTAATCGTCAAGTTTATGACAGGACAACTGAAACACTTGCTGTAAAGTCTCCTCTCTTGTCCAGTGTTGTCTTTTGGGACCATATTTACCATTTAGCCACAACTTGTTGTTCTGAAGTGTAGCCCCTGTCTCATAATGCTGACCTAAACATCCATGTGATGATAGATCATTTATCCTGTATGAATCAGGCATTTTTAGATTGTATTGAAACCCCATTAATAAAACATTGTGGGTCGTGAAACAGAATTCCCACCATACTATCTGGTGTGGCCTCTAGCAGTGTGACAAATCTTTAGGGAAAATCTAGGAAAAAACTTTTTTTCTTTTGTTTTGTTTAGATCAAACTGTTGATGGGAGCAAACCCCAAAGTGTTGTGCTTTTTTGTTCAGTATATAATTTTAGCCCAAATAAAAACAGGTTCAAAACAGTAACTCTAAGCAGGCAAAAATGCTCTTAATTTTTAATGCAAGTTTTGTCAAAAGTAAATTTGGAGCATGTCTATTGGTCCATTTATGCAGTGGCTGAGCAGACGCAACAAACTGCAAATAAAAAAAATGAGCTACAAAAGCAGAAAACACTTTCATCAACATGACAACATGTGCCATGCATTTTGCGAACTCTGTAAATTAATAAAATGTGCTGTACATTCATAGATGCTCTAAAACTAAAAAAAAAACCCACTTTCCTCAAAACGATGACAGCAGTGCTACATTTCACAAACCTGCTGCAAATACAGAAAACACAGGCAGCTGCAGAAACACTACAGCGTCAGTCACAAAGCTGCAGAAATGTTTCCAGCGGAAAGCTTTTCAAGATGAGTGGTGACCATTTTGAAGTCGTCCATTTTGGATCCAACTTTAGTTTTTTCAATGGGAAGAGGGTCGTGTGACACATCAAACTTATTGAGAATTTCACAAGAAAAATAATTTTATTCTTTCATGAGTTATTTACAAGTTTCTGACCACTTATAAAATGTGTTCAAAGTGCTGCCCATTGTGTTGGATTGTCAATGCAACCCTCTTCTCCCACTCTTCACACACTGATAGCAACACCGCAGAGGAAATGCTAGCACAGGCTTCCAGTATCTGTAGTTTCAGGTGCTGCACATCTCGTATCTTCACAGCATAGACAATTGCCTTCAGATGACCCCAAAGATAAAAGTCTAAGGGGGTCAGATCGGCAGACCTTGGGGGCCATTCAACTGGCCCACGACGACCAATCCACTTTCCAGGAAACTGTTTGTCTAGGAATGCTCAGACCTGACACCCATAATGTGGGGCTGCACCATCTTGCTGGAAAAACTCAGGGAACGTGCCAGCTTCCAAAGTGGATTGGTCATCGTGAGCCAGTTGAATGCCCCCCAAGGTCTCCCGATGGGCAGCACTTTGAACACATTTCATAAGTGGTCAGAAACTTGTAAATAACTCATGAAGGAATAACGTTATGTTAAAACCAAGCACACCATTGTTTTTCCTGTGAAATTCTCAATACGTTTGATGTGTCACACGACCCTCTTCCCATTGAAAAAACTAAAGTTGGATCCAAAATGGACGACTTCAAAATGGCCGCCATGGTCAACACCCATCTTGAAAAGTTTTCCCCTCCCATATACTAATGTGCCACAAACAGGAAGTTAATATCACCAACCATTCCCATTTTATTTGGGGGTATCCATATAAATGGCCCACCCTGTAGTCATTTTCTGAATTTGCAGCATGTATTTAATTGTACTGTGCATAGGGTCTTGTTGAGGAACATGCTATTCATCACAAAAAAACCCATGAAAGGACCTGAGAAATCTGCCACTGTCAGAAGGCTGACCCTGATTTGTCAGAAGCTGGATTGGCTGAAGAGCTTTTCATGGGCTGGTTTTCGTGAGCTGGTTAGATCTGCAGCAGAAGTTGTCTACTATACCCTATACCTTAATTATGTGTAGTTTATGTGTTCATTAAGTAATTAATTTATTTCTCACTAAAGAAACAATCATAACACTTCCAATACTTTACTAAATGTTTGGTGACAATTTTAGGTAATTGTGAGCATAGCTCAAATACGATAACCAGCGCATACCAGTAAACACAGTTTTGAACATTTATACACACATCATAATATTTTTACATTTAAAATGTATAATATTTCACATAATCTTTTTATTAAAACAAAAAAGGTTTCCTTAACTGCAGAAAATGTGTGTTTCAGTAGTGACAACTCTTATTGCTACACTGATTTTCTGACTTTGGGGCACATTTACTTTAAAACAGTGGGATATAACTGCTCACCGTGTGGCCATGAGGGACATTCCTGCTCTAAAATGGATGGCTGTGGTTACCATAAGGCTCTGCCTATGGACTAAAACTCTGTGATTCAGCAGTGACATGAATGATTACAATTTGAACTAATTTAGTCTAACAATTCATATACAGCGAGTTATGGAAAACTATTTTAAAGAATCAGAACAAATAATCTCAGCACGGTGGTGTGGTTGGTAGTGCTGTCGTCTCACAGCAAGGAGGGCCTGGGTTTGATTCCCCGGCCGGGCGACCGGGATCCTCTATGTGTGGAGTTTGCATGTTCTCCCTGTGTCTGCGTCGGTTTCCTCCCACAATCCAAAGACATGCAGTCAGGCCAACTGGACATGCTACATTGCCCCTAGGTGTGAGTGTGTGTTTGATTGTGTATGTCTGTCTATCTGCTCATTTTAGATGTGACTGTTACGTTTTGATGGAAGATTACGGGACAAGAATTTTGTCCTTCAAATGATATGATGAGTTGTGCTTTAAGTGACAAGATAAAAATAGGGCCAATTTACATTTCAGATTGACTTTAATCTGCCTAGTTCTGCACTACATGATTGCTTGGTGGTTTACTTTTGGTTTTAAGAACTGTTCTGCAGGCCTTCTATTGGATGTTTGTCACATCTAGCGTGGCTGTGCTCATCAGAAGGACCACAGTACCTCACTCCTCACTCCAGCGCAATGGGCTGGATCCACTCTCAGGTAAGTGACATCAGCCTGAGAGGAGACTATTATTACTGTAGAATTTACTCCTAATTACACACAGTAACTGAACCTTTTCCTTCAGTGTGTTCACCACCATGCAGAGACTCCCTGCAGTAATGAAGAGCCTGAGGTGTGTGCACTCACACATTCTCTCTCATTCTTGATCTCTCACTGTCATTCTCTCTCTTGCCGTCTCTATCTGATGCACTCACTCCTTTCTCTCATTCACTCTCTTTTTCTCACTCATTCCCTTTCTGTCTCTTTCACACTTTTCATGCTCCCTCATGCATCTCACTAATTTCTCTCTATTTCACAGTTTTCCTTTCTGTCTCTCTCTCTCATGCACTCTTATTTCCTCTGTCATTCTGTCTCTCTCTTTTTTATAATTGACTGCATTCACATTTTTACCCTTTCTTATTCATTTACTCTCATTTTCTCTGTCTGTTTCTTTCGTTTTTTCTTTGTCCCTCTCATGTGATCTTTTTTTTGGCTCATTTTATCTAATTCAGTCTTTTTCTCTCTCCCTCACTCTCTCTTCCTTTCTCTCTCTCCCTTATTATTTCTCTTTTTCTCTCATTTTCCTCCAATCCCTTTTACTCATTCAATCATTCTCTCTCCTTCCTCTGTCTTAGCTCCAGTCAAAACCTGCTATAACAGACATGAACAGACTTGAAAGTGGTAACCAATACACAATTAGATTTATGCTTTAAAGGGGAACTCCACCTCTTTTTCAATGTTCCTGCATAAATAAATGAGATGTAAACAAGGTCATTCAGAGAGGTTTGATGTGAATTGACACATTTTAGAGGAATGAGAACCAATCAGAATAGTCTACAGTGGTGGTGATAGGAACCAGACATCTGAACTGCTTAATGCTTCTCAAAGCTACATCACAGAGCATGAACACCACTGCCTAATGCCTGAGATAATATTTTATGCTAGTTTTACAGAGTCTTTTATGATGGAGAGGGCATCGTAAGGCAAAACATCCTCCAAAGGCAACATACTATAGTTTCTCTAATTTACCACTATAATCAACATTAAACCTAAAAACTCAGCAGACATGTCGGTTCACTGGTTGTTTTCTAGCAATAGGTCATAAAATGGTTACATTTGCATTGTAGACATTGTAACATGTGTGGTCCTCTGAACCCCAATGTAAATAATGTTTCTCAATTAACCTTTTTACACCAAACCTTTCTGAATGGCTGCTTACATCTCAGTGACTGAATTATGCAGAAATCTGGAAAAATTGGGAGAATTCCCCTTTAAATCTGTCTCACTGATTTATTATAATCATATGCTGGCACTGAAATACAGTCACACCACGTTTCAAGCCTCAGCATATACTCTGAAATGTGGTATAAAAGGATAATCGATAGAAATATGAGGCAGGAATATGCAAATAGAAATAAGCAGGTCCAGACATGCTCAGAATTTAGATTCATCTTGGACTTGCACACTCACTCACTCGCTTTCTCTCTAGCTGTCACACTCCTGGATTGTACTCTGCCCTCGCCACCTATTCTCATTCCACTTCTGCTTCTCATTGCTTCACTGCCCTTAGTGCCACACTGACCAGTTGCAGCAGGCAGGGAGAGTGAGAGAGAAATATGGGGTAAGGGACAGCGAGAAGCTGTATACCAGACCATAAAGAAAATGCAAAGACAGAAAAAACAAAACGCAGGTTTAGAATTACATTGAACATCAATTTAGGCTTGGAAAGAGCAATTGTTTCTGTCTATCTGTGCACCTGGGTTCTCTCTGAACAGAAGGACAGAGAGAGAGAGAGAGAGAGAACACAAGCCACCAGAATTATTATTCTGAGTCAACAGCCTTCCAGTCCATGGGGAAATAATCTGCTGAAAAAATAATTCTTTTAGTCGACACATTTGGCTGTTCAGAAATACGTTTCTCACCTCGGTGGAGAGAGAGGGAGGAAAAAGACTCTGCATTGTTGTTACCATACAATCTCTCATGTTTTAATGGGGGACCGCCTCATTCCCAGCCCACGCTTTAAGCCCTACACAGCCCCTCACTCTGACTGAACACACCTTTGGAGTGTTGAATTAATTGTTTTGTGATGTCACAAAAACAAGCACATTTGCATCTATTCGCCTATTCAGCCTACAGCAGTTAGGAGGCCCCGCCCATTTGCATCAAAGAAGTGTTTCATTCCAGACTGCTATTTAATGATGCACAATTCAGAGCATTAGTGTTAAGTAAGGTGGGGTCATCATGTTAGATGTGCAGTTGGGTCCAAAAGTCTGAGACCACACTGAAAATCTGAGATTGTTTTCATTTAATCCTGGAAAGAAACAACAGAACATTTCAGAATTCTTGAAAAAATGAAAACATAGGAAAGTTCATTATTGTGCACTATTTCTAGGCCACTCTGCATATTTAAGCATGTTGAGGCCTTTGTACAAAAAAGTCAGCTTATTTTAATCTTATTCCTTCTGTAGAAGCTCATGTTCAGACAACACTCAGGTGGACTTGATAAACTCATCAGAGGATTTTGTCACTGTTAGTGTTCAGAGTCCTTGCCAGCCACACTGTACGCACTGCTGTTAAAGCTAAAGGGTGACAAATGCCAAGAAATTCTAAAATTCATGTATATATCTCAAGGAGGGCGGCGCGGTGGGTAGCGCTGTCGCCTCACAGTGAGGAAGGCCTGGGTTCGATTCCCTGGCCTGGTAACCAGGGTCCTCTCTGTGTGGAGTTTGCATGTTCTCCCTGGGTCTGCGTGGGTTTCCTCCCACAGTCCAAAGACATGCAGTCAGGCCGATTGGACATGCTAAATTGCCCCTAGGTGTGAGTATGTTAGTGACTGTCTGTGTTTGTCTGTCTGCCCTGTGATGGACTGGCAACCCATCCAGGGTGTATCCTGCCTTCTGCCCGATGACTGCTGGAATAGGATCCAGTGACCCTGAGGGAGAAGCGCTTAGAAAATGGATGGATATCTCAAGGATTCTACTTTCATTAGATTATGCTGATAACATTTATAATTAAATACTTTGTATTAAATTGGAAAAGAGTCGTCTCAGCCTTTTGGTCACCACAGTAGGTTGAAACCTAACGCTGCAGTGAAGTAGGTCTTCAGGAGAAGAGTTGGAGAATACTGAGCTAGAGCAATACTAAGGCACTTATAGCCATTCTGCAGGGGAGGAAGGTTACATCACTGAAAGCTCTCTCATTTTGTAGGATCCTTCGATCGAGGCTGAGAAATGGACCCTTCTTTTCAGAGAAATCAAAAGACGCAGCTGTGCAAAACTACTTGAAAAAGAGGTAAACAGCTGTGAATTGCGAGATGCTGTGGCACCAGACTTTATAATGAAATGTAAAATTGAATTTAATGCTTTTAAATATAAGTTATATTAAGGTGAAACTGCCTGGCTGGGTCAAATGTGTGACTGAGCATTGCAGTGGAGTATACCAGTGCTAGCAAATTCTTTCCTACCTTTACTTTATTCAACCTTAGCTCCACCCCTTTGTTTTGTCCACCTGTTTTATTTGTGACCCTGCCATGTAATCATTGTTCACTGTCCTAGGAAGTCTCCTGGCGGCCAATTTGTGACACAATATTTTAATAGTGTTAAATAGTGTTAAAACATACTGTTCATTCCTCAGTCGTCAGTGTCACTAATTAATGACATTCTATTAAAAGACTGGTTTACCAAGAAAGACACTGGATGATTTTCACCTAAAATGAGTTCAGGAAGCGAGTCTTGTTATAAAAATGATATCAGGACATCAGAGCCATAATTAATCTTTTAGTACTTTTACTTTCGATACTTAAGTACATTTGAAGGCAAATACTTTTGTACTTTTACTCAAGTTGAGGTCTAGAGTAAGGACTTCTACTTTTACTGGAGTAATATTTTACCTTGGGTATCTCTACTTTAACTCAAGTACATGATTTGTGTACTTCGTACACCTCTGTAAATAATGAATTATGTTACCACATCTTTAAAAATGATTCAGTTTTTGTTGGCATGGTGACAACCAAGAAGACAGACTGCTTGTGTCTTTCAAACATCAAAATGATTAGTTTGCCCTCTGCTTTGTCCATGATGGTATTAACATCTCCAAAAGCCAGTGGCAATGTCTGTTAAACTGGATTAAAGACATCCAAACTCTTTGTGAAAGCTTTCATAAGATCCTGAATGAGGTGGTGAAACTTTTAGTATAGCTACTCATAAAATATAAAATATGTACCATCTTAAAAATGAAATGCCATAAATACTTATGTATCTGTTTAAAATCATTGCACATACTGATAAATCAATGTGATGATTAGTCATAATTTCAGTGATAAAGAGTTTTATTAAAGCCTGAGTAGACTGATAAAACAATGTGATGATTAGTAATTAATCTCAGTCTTAATAAGATCTACAAAAGCCTGAGTCAACTGATAAATCAATGTGATGAGCCAGTTATTAATATCGATATTACAAAACTACTTTGAGGGATGATTGAACTCCTCAGTAATGGACGTGTTCACAAGTGATGATATCAGCATCATTATAATC